>NC_089207.1:7745052-7770052 GCF_963930695.1 Labrus bergylta
TGTAAATGTTTATTATTGATGTGAAAACATTTATAATGATGGTGAATATTTCCAGTTGAATCAAATGTATAATATGGCTACCAGAGTGTTGTGGGGAAGTAAAGAGTAACCTAAGTACAAGTAATTAAAATATGTTAATGCAGTAGTCCTTACGTAAGTAGGCTACATGTACTTTTTGAATGTAAAACTGAACTTTGAAAACAGCCTCCAGAGAGCGTAATATGTATTAATACTCACTGAAAACATTGATGAAAATTGCAACAAAAAAAGAGAGGACAGACTGCCAAATAAAATCATGTTTCATTTTCCACTGGCCTGTTTCTCTCAGTCCTTTCTCCACTAGTGAGGCAACAGCGCCCTCTTCTGGCTAAAGGAGGTATTAAAAGCTTACAGCACCTGGTATTCCCAGGCGGTCTCCCATCCAAGTACTAACCAGGCCCGACCCTGCTTAGCTTCCGAGATCGGACGAGATCGGGCGTGTTCAGGGTGGTATGGCCGTAAGCGAATGAACAGGTTGTTAAAGGGTTATTTATACATACTTAGGTTTAAAGTAACACCTCGCCAAAATTAGAGCAAGTGACTATGACCTAGTTGATTTTATTACTTTTCTACTCAAACGTGTGGGCCTATGGATAGACTTACACTTAATCTTACTAGATTCAGCAATACTTTGACGCTGGGAGTTAACTAAAGACTTGCAGCTTGTTTTTAAGACTTGTTTCACGACTTGCGGGCAAACTGAACGTTCAAACGTCTGATAAACACATTGAACAAACCGATTCCGTGAAGATTAACTTCCCTCTTTCAAAACTGGCCTGGTTAGTACTTGGATGGGAGACCGCCTGGGAATCCCAGGTGCTGTAAGCTTTTAATACCTGCTTCAGCCAGCAGGGGACGCTGTAACCTCCTGCTATGCACTGCAGTTCTTTTTTTATTTGTCTATCATTGCTTCTACTTTCCTACAAAGTAGCTTACACTGAATTTTGATTGGGGATCATCTATAGCATATATAGGGACTGATTGTAATAATTATGAATTTTCATATAATTAGTAAGTGTTCCTTTGTGATTCCTAATGGAGGATTGTTTTTTTTAATGATTAGTTACAATGGAGAATGTGAGGGGATCAAATATGTATGCCCCACAGGGTTATGATTTCTACATGAAACATTGCAATGGCTGATTTATTCATTTGTCATTCAAGATTACCTCAAAACAAGTAAGTGGTGATAAAAACATAATTTCGAGTTGTCCCTTGTATCTTAATCAATCACTGCTTAGGCTACTATAATAATCCTAAATCTTGTGTGCCTTAATGCAACATTTAAACTTATTTCTGCTGTTCACTGTTCACAAGTTTGCAGGATTGAAAACCTTAATAAATCCACAGTAAAAGTGACGATGCGAAATGGTCAACTTCTGAAAAATCGTCAATTGATTGATAAGTAAGCATCACTTGTTTGCAGGTTTTTTTTAAATTCAATCTTAATAGTAATCATTTATAATAATTCCTGATTTGGTGTAAATGTTTATTATTGATGTGAAAACATTTATAATGATGGTGAATATTTCCAGTTGAATCAAATGTATAATATGGCTACCAGAGTGTTGTGGGGAAGTAAAGAGTAACCTAAGTACAAGTAATTAAAATATGTTAATGCAGTAGTCCTTACGTAAGTAGGCTACATGTACTTTTTGAATGTAAAACTGAACTTTGAAAACAGCCTCCAGAGAGCGTAATATGTATTAATACTCACTGAAAACATTGATGAAAATTGCAACAAAAAAAAAGAGGACAGACTGCCAAATAAAATCATGTTTCATTTTCCACTGGCCTGTTTCTCTCAGTCCTTTCTCCACTAGTGAGGCAACAGCGCCCTCTTCTGGCTAAAGCAGGTATTAAAAGCTTACAGCACCTGGTATTCCCAGGCGGTCTCCCATCCAAGTACTAACCAGGCCCGACCCTGCTTAGCTTCCGAGATCGGACGAGATCGGGCGTGTTCAGGGTGGTATGGCCGTAAGCGAATGAACAGGTTGTTAAAGGGTTATTTATACATACTTAGGTTTAAAGTAACACCTCGCCAAAATTAGAGCAAGTGACTATGACCTAGTTGATTTTATTACTTTTCTACTCAAACGTGTGGGCCTATGGATAGACTTACACTTAATCTTACTAGATTCAGCAATACTTTGACGCTGGGAGTTAACTAAAGACTTGCAGCTTGTTTTTAAGACTTGTTTCACGACTTGCGGGCAAACTGAACGTTCAAACGTCTGATAAACACATTGAACAAACCGATTCCGTGAAGATTAACTTCCCTCTTTCAAAACTGGCCTGGTTAGTACTTGGATGGGAGACCGCCTGGGAATCCCAGGTGCTGTAAGCTTTTAATACCTGCTTCAGCCAGCAGGGCACGCTGTAACCTCCTGCTATGCACTGCAGTTCTTTTTTTATTTGTCTATCATTGCTTCTACTTTCCTACAAAGTAGCTTACACTGAATTTTGATTGGGGATCATCTATAGCATATATAGGGACTGATTGTAATAATTATGAATTTTCATATAATTAGTAAGTGTTCCTTTGTGATTCCTAATGGAGGATTGTTTTTTTAATGATTAGTTACAATGGAGAATGTGAGGGGATCAAATATGTATGCCCCACAGGGTTATGATTTCTACATGAAACATTGCAATGGCTGATTTATTCATTTGTCATTCAAGATTACCTCAAAACAAGTAAGTGGTGATAAAAACATAATTTCGAGTTGTCCCTTGTATCTTAATCAATCACTGCTTAGGCTACTATAATAATCCTAAATCTTGTGTGCCTTAATGCAACATTTAAACTTATTTCTGCTGTTCACTGTTCACAAGTTTGCAGGATTGAAAACCTTAATAAATCCACAGTAAAAGTGACGATGCGAAATGGTCAACTTCTGAAAAATCGTCAATTGATTGATAAGTAAGCATCACTTGTTTGCAGGTTTTTTTTAAATTCAATCTTAATAGTAATCATTTATAATAATTCCTGATTTGGTGTAAATGTTTATTATTGATGTGAAAACATTTATAATGATGGTGAATATTTCCAGTTGAATCAAATGTATAATATGGCTACCAGAGTGTTGTGGGGAAGTAAAGAGTAACCTAAGTACAAGTAATTAAAATATGTTAATGCAGTAGTCCTTACGTAAGTAGGCTACATGTACTTTTTGAATGTAAAACTGAACTTTGAAAACAGCCTCCAGAGAGCGTAATATGTATTAATACTCACTGAAAACATTGATGAAAATTGCAACAAAAAAAAAGAGGACAGACTGCCAAATAAAATCATGTTTCATTTTCCACTGGCCTGTTTCTCTCAGTCCTTTCTCCACTAGTGAGGCAACAGCGCCCTCTTCTGGCTAAAGGAGGTATTAAAAGCTTACAGCACCTGGTATTCCCAGGCGGTCTCCCATCCAAGTACTAACCAGGCCCGACCCTGCTTAGCTTCCGAGATCGGACGAGATCGGGCGTGTTCAGGGTGGTATGGCCGTAAGCGAATGAACAGGTTGTTAAAGGGTTATTTATACATACTTAGGTTTAAAGTAACACCTCGCCAAAATTAGAGCAAGTGACTATGACCTAGTTGATTTTATTACTTTTCTACTCAAACGTGTGGGCCTATGGATAGACTTACACTTAATCTTACTAGATTCAGCAATACTTTGACGCTGGGAGTTAACTAAAGACTTGCAGCTTGTTTTTAAGACTTGTTTCACGACTTGCGGGCAAACTGAACGTTCAAACGTCTGATAAACACATTGAACAAACCGATTCCGTGAAGATTAACTTCCCTCTTTCAAAACTGGCCTGGTTAGTACTTGGATGGGAGACCGCCTGGGAATCCCAGGTGCTGTAAGCTTTTAATACCTGCTTCAGCCAGCAGGGGACGCTGTAACCTCCTGCTATGCACTGCAGTTCTTTTTTTATTTGTCTATCATTGCTTCTACTTTCCTACAAAGTAGCTTACACTGAATTTTGATTGGGGATCATCTATAGCATATATAGGGACTGATTGTAATAATTATGAATTTTCATATAATTAGTAAGTGTTCCTTTGTGATTCCTAATGGAGGATTGTTTTTTTAATGATTAGTTACAATGGAGAATGTGAGGGGATCAAATATGTATGCCCCACAGGGTTATGATTTCTACATGAAACATTGCAATGGCTGATTTATTCATTTGTCATTCAAGATTACCTCAAAACAAGTAAGTGGTGATAAAAACATAATTTCGAGTTGTCCCTTGTATCTTAATCAATCACTGCTTAGGCTACTATAATAATCCTAAATCTTGTGTGCCTTAATGCAACATTTAAACTTATTTCTGCTGTTCACTGTTCACAAGTTTGCAGGATTGAAAACCTTAATAAATCCACAGTAAAAGTGACGATGCGAAATGGTCAACTTCTGAAAAATCGTCAATTGATTGATAAGTAAGCATCACTTGTTTGCAGGTTTTTTTTAAATTCAATCTTAATAGTAATCATTTATAATAATTCCTGATTTGGTGTAAATGTTTATTATTGATGTGAAAACATTTATAATGATGGTGAATATTTCCAGTTGAATCAAATGTATAATATGGCTACCAGAGTGTTGTGGGGAAGTAAAGAGTAACCTAAGTACAAGTAATTAAAATATGTTAATGCAGTAGTCCTTACGTAAGTAGGCTACATGTACTTTTTGAATGTAAAACTGAACTTTGAAAACAGCCTCCAGAGAGCATAATATGTATTAATACTCACTGAAAACATTGATGAAAATTGCAACAAAAAAAAAGAGGACAGACTGCCAAATAAAATCATGTTTCATTTTCCACTGGCCTGTTTCTCTCAGTCCTTTCTCCACTAGTGAGGCAACAGCGCCCTCTTCTGGCTAAAGGAGGTATTAAAAGCTTACAGCACCTGGTATTCCCAGGCGGTCTCCCATCCAAGTACTAACCAGGCCCGACCCTGCTTAGCTTCTGAGATCGGACGAGATCGGGCGTGTTCAGGGTGGTATGGCCGTAAGCGAATGAACAGGTTGTTAAAGGGTTATTTATACATACTTAGGTTTAAAGTAACACCTCGCCAAAATTAGAGCAAGTGACTATGACCTAGTTGATTTTATTACTTTTCTACTCAAACGTGTGGGCCTATGGATAGACTTACACTTAATCTTACTAGATTCAGCAATACTTTGACGCTGGGAGTTAACTAAAGACTTGCAGCTTGTTTTTAAGACTTGTTTCACGACTTGCGGGCAAACTGAACGTTCAAACGTCTGATAAACACATTGAACAAACCGATTCCGTGAAGATTAACTTCCCTCTTTCAAAACTGGCCTGGTTAGTACTTGGATGGGAGACCGCCTGGGAATCCCAGGTGCTGTAAGCTTTTAATACCTGCTTCAGCCAGCAGGGGGCGCTGTAACCTCCTGCTATGCACTGCAGTTCTTTTTTTATTTGTCTATCATTGCTTCTACTTTCCTACAAAGTAGCTTACACTGAATTTTGATTGGGGATCATCTATAGCATATATAGGGACTGATTGTAATAATTATGAATTTTCATATAATTAGTAAGTGTTCCTTTGTGATTCCTAATGGAGGATTGTTTTTTTAATGATTAGTTACAATGGAGAATGTGAGGGGATCAAATATGTATGCCCCACAGGGTTATGATTTCTACATGAAACATTGCAATGGCTGATTTATTCATTTGTCATTCAAGATTACCTCAAAACAAGTAAGTGGTGATAAAAACATAATTTCGAGTTGTCCCTTGTATCTTAATCAATCACTGCTTAGGCTACTATAATAATCCTAAATCTTGTGTGCCTTAATGCAACATTTAAACTTATTTCTGCTGTTCACTGTTCACAAGTTTGCAGGATTGAAAACCTTAATAAATCCACAGTAAAAGTGACGATGCGAAATGGTCAACTTCTGAAAAATCGTCAATTGATTGATAAGTAAGCATCACTTGTTTACAGGTTTTTTTTAAATTCAATCTTAATAGTAATCATTTATAATAATTCCTGATTTGGTGTAAATGTTTATTATTGATGTGAAAACATTTATAATGATGGTGAATATTTCCAGTTGAATCAAATGTATAATATGGCTACCAGAGTGTTGTGGGGAAGTAAAGAGTAACCTAAGTACAAGTAATTAAAATATGTTAATGCAGTAGTCCTTACGTAAGTAGGCTACATGTACTTTTTGAATGTAAAACTGAACTTTGAAAACAGCCTCCAGAGAGCGTAATATGTATTAATACTCACTGAAAACATTGATGAAAATTGCAACAAAAAAAAAGAGGACAGACTGCCAAATAAAATCATGTTTCATTTTCCACTGGCCTGTTTCTCTCAGTCCTTTCTCCACTAGTGAGGCAACAGCGCCCTCTTCTGGCTAAAGGAGGTATTAAAAGCTTACAGCACCTGGTATTCCCAGGCGGTCTCCCATCCAAGTACTAACCAGGCCCGACCCTGCTTAGCTTCCGAGATCGGACGAGATCGGGCGTGTTCAGGGTGGTATGGCCGTAAGCGAATGAACAGGTTGTTAAAGGGTTATTTATACATACTTAGGTTTAAAGTAACACCTCGCCAAAATTAGAGCAAGTGACTATGACCTAGTTGATTTTATTACTTTTCTACTCAAACGTGTGGGCCTATGGATAGACTTACACTTAATCTTACTAGATTCAGCAATACTTTGACGCTGGGAGTTAACTAAAGACTTGCAGCTTGTTTTTAAGACTTGTTTCACGACTTGCGGGCAAACTGAACGTTCAAACGTCTGATAAACACATTGAACAAACCGATTCCGTGAAGATTAACTTCCCTCTTTCAAAACTGGCCTGGTTAGTACTTGGATGGGAGACCGCCTGGGAATCCCAGGTGCTGTAAGCTTTTAATACCTGCTTCAGCCAGCAGGGGACGCTGTAACCTCCTGCTATGCACTGCAGTTCTTTTTTTATTTGTCTATCATTGCTTCTACTTTCCTACAAAGTAGCTTACACTGAATTTTGATTGGGGATCATCTATAGCATATATAGGGACTGATTGTAATAATTATGAATTTTCATATAATTAGTAAGTGTTCCTTTGTGATTCCTAATGGAGGATTGTTTTTTTAATGATTAGTTACAATGGAGAATGTGAGGGGATCAAATATGTATGCCCCACAGGGTTATGATTTCTACATGAAACATTGCAATGGCTGATTTATTCATTTGTCATTCAAGATTACCTCAAAACAAGTAAGTGGTGATAAAAACATAATTTCGAGTTGTCCCTTGTATCTTAATCAATCACTGCTTAGGCTACTATAATAATCCTAAATCTTGTGTGCCTTAATGCAACATTTAAACTTATTTCTGCTGTTCACTGTTCACAAGTTTGCAGGATTGAAAACCTTAATAAATCCACAGTAAAAGTGACGATGCGAAATGGTCAACTTCTGAAAAATCGTCAATTGATTGATAAGTAAGCATCACTTGTTTGCAGGTTTTTTTTAAATTCAATCTTAATAGTAATCATTTATAATAATTCCTGATTTGGTGTAAATGTTTATTATTGATGTGAAAACATTTATAATGATGGTGAATATTTCCAGTTGAATCAAATGTATAATATGGCTACCAGAGTGTTGTGGGGAAGTAAAGAGTAACCTAAGTACAAGTAATTAAAATATGTTAATGCAGTAGTCCTTACGTAAGTAGGCTACATGTACTTTTTGAATGTAAAACTGAACTTTGAAAACAGCCTCCAGAGAGCGTAATATGTATTAATACTCACTGAAAACATTGATGAAAATTGCAACAAAAAAAAAGAGGACAGACTGCCAAATAAAATCATGTTTCATTTTCCACTGGCCTGTTTCTCTCAGTCCTTTCTCCACTAGTGAGGCAACAGCGCCCTCTTCTGGCTAAAGGAGGTATTAAAAGCTTACAGCACCTGGTATTCCCAGGCGGTCTCCCATCCAAGTACTAACCAGGCCCGACCCTGCTTAGCTTCCGAGATCGGACGAGATCGGGCGTGTTCAGGGTGGTATGGCCGTAAGCGAATGAACAGGTTGTTAAAGGGTTATTTATACATACTTAGGTTTAAAGTAACACCTCGCCAAAATTAGAGCAAGTGACTATGACCTAGTTGATTTTATTACTTTTCTACTCAAACGTGTGGGCCTATGGATAGACTTACACTTAATCTTACTAGATTCAGCAATACTTTGACGCTGGGAGTTAACTAAAGACTTGCAGCTTGTTTTTAAGACTTGTTTCACGACTTGCGGGCAAACTGAACGTTCAAACGTCTGATAAACACATTGAACAAACCGATTCCGTGAAGATTAACTTCCCTCTTTCAAAACTGGCCTGGTTAGTACTTGGATGGGAGACCGCCTGGGAATCCCAGGTGCTGTAAGCTTTTAATACCTGCTTCAGCCAGCAGGGGACGCTGTAACCTCCTGCTATGCACTGCAGTTCTTTTTTTATTTGTCTATCATTGCTTCTACTTTCCTACAAAGTAGCTTACACTGAATTTTGATTGGGGATCATCTATAGCATATATAGGGACTGATTGTAATAATTATGAATTTTCATATAATTAGTAAGTGTTCCTTTGTGATTCCTAATGGAGGATTGTTTTTTTAATGATTAGTTACAATGGAGAATGTGAGGGGATCAAATATGTATGCCCCACAGGGTTATGATTTCTACATGAAACATTGCAATGGCTGATTTATTCATTTGTCATTCAAGATTACCTCAAAACAAGTAAGTGGTGATAAAAACATAATTTCGAGTTGTCCCTTGTATCTTAATCAATCACTGCTTAGGCTACTATAATAATCCTAAATCTTGTGTGCCTTAATGCAACATTTAAACTTATTTCTGCTGTTCACTGTTCACAAGTTTGCAGGATTGAAAACCTTAATAAATCCACAGTAAAAGTGACGATGCGAAATGGTCAACTTCTGAAAAATCGTCAATTGATTGATAAGTAAGCATCACTTGTTTGCAGGTTTTTTTTAAATTCAATCTTAATAGTAATCATTTATAATAATTCCTGATTTGGTGTAAATGTTTATTATTGATGTGAAAACATTTATAATGATGGTGAATATTTCCAGTTGAATCAAATGTATAATATGGCTACCAGAGTGTTGTGGGGAAGTAAAGAGTAACCTAAGTACAAGTAATTAAAATATGTTAATGCAGTAGTCCTTACGTAAGTAGGCTACATGTACTTTTTGAATGTAAAACTGAACTTTGAAAACAGCCTCCAGAGAGCATAATATGTATTAATACTCACTGAAAACATTGATGAAAATTGCAACAAAAAAAAAGAGGACAGACTGCCAAATAAAATCATGTTTCATTTTCCACTGGCCTGTTTCTCTCAGTCCTTTCTCCACTAGTGAGGCAACAGCGCCCTCTTCTGGCTAAAGGAGGTATTAAAAGCTTACAGCACCTGGTATTCCCAGGCGGTCTCCCATCCAAGTACTAACCAGGCCCGACCCTGCTTAGCTTCTGAGATCGGACGAGATCGGGCGTGTTCAGGGTGGTATGGCCGTAAGCGAATGAACAGGTTGTTAAAGGGTTATTTATACATACTTAGGTTTAAAGTAACACCTCGCCAAAATTAGAGCAAGTGACTATGACCTAGTTGATTTTATTACTTTTCTACTCAAACGTGTGGGCCTATGGATAGACTTACACTTAATCTTACTAGATTCAGCAATACTTTGACGCTGGGAGTTAACTAAAGACTTGCAGCTTGTTTTTAAGACTTGTTTCACGACTTGCGGGCAAACTGAACGTTCAAACGTCTGATAAACACATTGAACAAACCGATTCCGTGAAGATTAACTTCCCTCTTTCAAAACTGGCCTGGTTAGTACTTGGATGGGAGACCGCCTGGGAATCCCAGGTGCTGTAAGCTTTTAATACCTGCTTCAGCCAGCAGGGGGCGCTGTAACCTCCTGCTATGCACTGCAGTTCTTTTTTTATTTGTCTATCATTGCTTCTACTTTCCTACAAAGTAGCTTACACTGAATTTTGATTGGGGATCATCTATAGCATATATAGGGACTGATTGTAATAATTATGAATTTTCATATAATTAGTAAGTGTTCCTTTGTGATTCCTAATGGAGGATTGTTTTTTTAATGATTAGTTACAATGGAGAATGTGAGGGGATCAAATATGTATGCCCCACAGGGTTATGATTTCTACATGAAACATTGCAATGGCTGATTTATTCATTTGTCATTCAAGATTACCTCAAAACAAGTAAGTGGTGATAAAAACATAATTTCGAGTTGTCCCTTGTATCTTAATCAATCACTGCTTAGGCTACTATAATAATCCTAAATCTTGTGTGCCTTAATGCAACATTTAAACTTATTTCTGCTGTTCACTGTTCACAAGTTTGCAGGATTGAAAACCTTAATAAATCCACAGTAAAAGTGACGATGCGAAATGGTCAACTTCTGAAAAATCGTCAATTGATTGATAAGTAAGCATCACTTGTTTACAGGTTTTTTTTAAATTCAATCTTAATAGTAATCATTTATAATAATTCCTGATTTGGTGTAAATGTTTATTATTGATGTGAAAACATTTATAATGATGGTGAATATTTCCAGTTGAATCAAATGTATAATATGGCTACCAGAGTGTTGTGGGGAAGTAAAGAGTAACCTAAGTACAAGTAATTAAAATATGTTAATGCAGTAGTCCTTACGTAAGTAGGCTACATGTACTTTTTGAATGTAAAACTGAACTTTGAAAACAGCCTCCAGAGAGCGTAATATGTATTAATACTCACTGAAAACATTGATGAAAATTGCAACAAAAAAAAAGAGGACAGACTGCCAAATAAAATCATGTTTCATTTTCCACTGGCCTGTTTCTCTCAGTCCTTTCTCCACTAGTGAGGCAACAGCGCCCTCTTCTGGCTAAAGGAGGTATTAAAAGCTTACAGCACCTGGTATTCCCAGGCGGTCTCCCATCCAAGTACTAACCAGGCCCGACCCTGCTTAGCTTCCGAGATCGGACGAGATCGGGCGTGTTCAGGGTGGTATGGCCGTAAGCGAATGAACAGGTTGTTAAAGGGTTATTTATACATACTTAGGTTTAAAGTAACACCTCGCCAAAATTAGAGCAAGTGACTATGACCTAGTTGATTTTATTACTTTTCTACTCAAACGTGTGGGCCTATGGATAGACTTACACTTAATCTTACTAGATTCAGCAATACTTTGACGCTGGGAGTTAACTAAAGACTTGCAGCTTGTTTTTAAGACTTGTTTCACGACTTGCGGGCAAACTGAACGTTCAAACGTCTGATAAACACATTGAACAAACCGATTCCGTGAAGATTAACTTCCCTCTTTCAAAACTGGCCTGGTTAGTACTTGGATGGGAGACCGCCTGGGAATCCCAGGTGCTGTAAGCTTTTAATACCTGCTTCAGCCAGCAGGGGACGCTGTAACCTCCTGCTATGCACTGCAGTTCTTTTTTTATTTGTCTATCATTGCTTCTACTTTCCTACAAAGTAGCTTACACTGAATTTTGATTGGGGATCATCTATAGCATATATAGGGACTGATTGTAATAATTATGAATTTTCATATAATTAGTAAGTGTTCCTTTGTGATTCCTAATGGAGGATTGTTTTTTTAATGATTAGTTACAATGGAGAATGTGAGGGGATCAAATATGTATGCCCCACAGGGTTATGATTTCTACATGAAACATTGCAATGGCTGATTTATTCATTTGTCATTCAAGATTACCTCAAAACAAGTAAGTGGTGATAAAAACATAATTTCGAGTTGTCCCTTGTATCTTAATCAATCACTGCTTAGGCTACTATAATAATCCTAAATCTTGTGTGCCTTAATGCAACATTTAAACTTATTTCTGCTGTTCACTGTTCACAAGTTTGCAGGATTGAAAACCTTAATAAATCCACAGTAAAAGTGACGATGCGAAATGGTCAACTTCTGAAAAATCGTCAATTGATTGATAAGTAAGCATCACTTGTTTGCAGGTTTTTTTTAAATTCAATCTTAATAGTAATCATTTATAATAATTCCTGATTTGGTGTAAATGTTTATTATTGATGTGAAAACATTTATAATGATGGTGAATATTTCCAGTTGAATCAAATGTATAATATGGCTACCAGAGTGTTGTGGGGAAGTAAAGAGTAACCTAAGTACAAGTAATTAAAATATGTTAATGCAGTAGTCCTTACGTAAGTAGGCTACATGTACTTTTTGAATGTAAAACTGAACTTTGAAAACAGCCTCCAGAGAGCGTAATATGTATTAATACTCACTGAAAACATTGATGAAAATTGCAACAAAAAAAAAGAGGACAGACTGCCAAATAAAATCATGTTTCATTTTCCACTGGCCTGTTTCTCTCAGTCCTTTCTCCACTAGTGAGGCAACAGCGCCCTCTTCTGGCTAAAGGAGGTATTAAAAGCTTACAGCACCTGGTATTCCCAGGCGGTCTCCCATCCAAGTACTAACCAGGCCCGACCCTGCTTAGCTTCCGAGATCGGACAAGATCGGGCGTGTTCAGGGTGGTATGGACGTAAGCGAATGAACAGGTTGTTAAAGGGTTATTTATACATACTTAGGTTTAAAGTAACACCTCGCCAAAATTAGAGCAAGTGACTATGACCTAGTTGATTTTATTACTTTTCTACTCAAACGTGTGGGCCTATGGATAGACTTACACTTAATCTTACTAGATTCAGCAATACTTTGACGCTGGGAGTTAACTAAAGACTTGCAGCTTGTTTTTAAGACTTGTTTCACGACTTGCGGGCAAACTGAACGTTCAAACGTCTGATAAACACATTGAACAAACCGATTCCGTGAAGATTAACTTCCCTCTTTCAAAACTGGCCTGGTTAGTACTTGGATGGGAGACCGCCTGGGAATCCCAGGTGCTGTAAGCTTTTAATACCTGCTTCAGCCAGCAGGGGACGCTGTAACCTCCTGCTATGCACTGCAGTTCTTTTTTTATTTGTCTATCATTGCTTCTACTTTCCTACAAAGTAGCTTACACTGAATTTTGATTGGGGATCATCTATAGCATATATAGGGACTGATTGTAATAATTATGAATTTTCATATAATTAGTAAGTGTTCCTTTGTGATTCCTAATGGAGGATTGTTTTTTTAATGATTAGTTACAATGGAGAATGTGAGGGGATCAAATATGTATGCCCCACAGGGTTATGATTTCTACATGAAACATTGCAATGGCTGATTTATTCATTTGTCATTCAAGATTACCTCAAAACAAGTAAGTGGTGATAAAAACATAATTTCGAGTTGTCCCTTGTATCTTAATCAATCACTGCTTAGGCTACTATAATAATCCTAAATCTTGTGTGCCTTAATGCAACATTTAAACTTATTTCTGCTGTTCACTGTTCACAAGTTTGCAGGATTGAAAACCTTAATAAATCCACAGTAAAAGTGACGATGCGAAATGGTCAACTTCTGAAAAATCGTCAATTGATTGATAAGTAAGCATCACTTGTTTGCAGGTTTTTTTTAAATTCAATCTTAATAGTAATCATTTATAATAATTCCTGATTTGGTGTAAATGTTTATTATTGATGTGAAAACATTTATAATGATGGTGAATATTTCCAGTTGAATCAAATGTATAATATGGCTACCAGAGTGTTGTGGGGAAGTAAAGAGTAACCTAAGTACAAGTAATTAAAATATGTTAATGCAGTAGTCCTTACGTAAGTAGGCTACATGTACTTTTTGAATGTAAAACTGAACTTTGAAAACAGCCTCCAGAGAGCGTAATATGTATTAATACTCACTGAAAACATTGATGAAAATTGCAACAAAAAAAAAGAGGACAGACTGCCAAATAAAATCATGTTTCATTTTCCACTGGCCTGTTTCTCTCAGTCCTTTCTCCACTAGTGAGGCAACAGCGCCCTCTTCTGGCTAAAGGAGGTATTAAAAGCTTACAGCACCGGGTATTCCCAGGCGGTCTCCCATCCAAGTACTAACCAGGCCCGACCCTGCTTAGCGTCCGAGATCGGACGAGATCGGGTGTGTTCAGGGTGGTATGGCCGTAAGCGAATGAACAGGTTGTTAAAGGGTTATTTATACATACTTAGGTTTAAAGTAACACCTCGCCAAAATTAGAGCAAGTGACTATGACCTAGTTGATTTTATTACTTTTCTACTCAAACGTGTGGGCCTATGGATAGACTTACACTTAATCTTACTAGATTCAGCAATACTTTGACGCTGGGAGTTAACTAAAGACTTGCAGCTTGTTTTTAAGACTTGTTTCACGACTTGCGGGCAAACTGAACGTTCAAACGTCTGATAAACACATTGAACAAACCGATTCCGTGAAGATTAACTTCCCTCTTTCAAAACTGGCCTGGTTAGTACTTGGATGGGAGACCGCCTGGGAATCCCAGGTGCTGTAAGCTTTTAATACCTGCTTCAGCCAGCAGGGGACGCTGTAACCTCCTGCTATGCACTGCAGTTCTTTTTTTATTTGTCTATCATTGCTTCTACTTTCCTACAAAGTAGCTTACACTGAATTTTGATTGGGGATCATCTATAGCATATATAGGGACTGATTGTAATAATTATGAATTTTCATATAATTAGTAAGTGTTCCTTTGTGATTCCTAATGGAGGATTGTTTTTTTAATGATTAGTTACAATGGAGAATGTGAGGGGATCAAATATGTATGCCCCACAGGGTTATGATTTCTACATGAAACATTGCAATGGCTGATTTATTCATTTGTCATTCAAGATTACCTCAAAACAAGTAAGTGGTGATAAAAACATAATTTCGAGTTGTCCCTTGTATCTTAATCAATCACTGCTTAGGCTACTATAATAATCCTAAATCTTGTGTGCCTTAATGCAACATTTAAACTTATTTCTGCTGTTCACTGTTCACAAGTTTGCAGGATTGAAAACCTTAATAAATCCACAGTAAAAGTGACGATGCGAAATGGTCAACTTCTGAAAAATCGTCAATTGATTGATAAGTAAGCATCACTTGTTTACAGGTTTTTTTTAAATTCAATCTTAATAGTAATCATTTATAATAATTCCTGATTTGGTGTAAATGTTTATTATTGATGTGAAAACATTTATAATGATGGTGAATATTTCCAGTTGAATCAAATGTATAATATGGCTACCAGAGTGTTGTGGGGAAGTAAAGAGTAACCTAAGTACAAGTAATTAAAATATGTTAATGCAGTAGTCCTTACGTAAGTAGGCTACATGTACTTTTTGAATGTAAAACTGAACTTTGAAAACAGCCTCCAGAGAGCGTAATATGTATTAATACTCACTGAAAACATTGATGAAAATTGCAACAAAAAAAAAGAGGACAGACTGCCAAATAAAATCATGTTTCATTTTCCACTGGCCTGTTTCTCTCAGTCCTTTCTCCACTAGTGAGGCAACAGCGCCCTCTTCTGGCTAAAGGAGGTATTAAAAGCTTACAGCACCTGGTATTCCCAGGCGGTCTCCCATCCAAGTACTAACCAGGCCCGACCCTGCTTAGCTTCCGAGATCGGACGAGATCGGGCGTGTTCAGGGTGGTATGGCCGTAAGCGAATGAACAGGTTGTTAAAGGGTTATTTATACATACTTAGGTTTAAAGTAACACCTCGCCAAAATTAGAGCAAGTGACTATGACCTAGTTGATTTTATTACTTTTCTACTCAAACGTGTGGGCCTATGGATAGACTTACACTTAATCTTACTAGATTCAGCAATACTTTGACGCTGGGAGTTAACTAAAGACTTGCAGCTTGTTTTTAAGACTTGTTTCACGACTTGCGGGCAAACTGAACGTTCAAACGTCTGATAAACACATTGAACAAACCGATTCCGTGAAGATTAACTTCCCTCTTTCAAAACTGGCCTGGTTAGTACTTGGATGGGAGACCGCCTGGGAATCCCAGGTGCTGTAAGCTTTTAATACCTGCTTCAGCCAGCAGGGGACGCTGTAACCTCCTGCTATGCACTGCAGTTCTTTTTTTATTTGTCTATCATTGCTTCTACTTTCCTACAAAGTAGCTTACACTGAATTTTGATTGGGGATCATCTATAGCATATATAGGGACTGATTGTAATAATTATGAATTTTCATATAATTAGTAAGTGTTCCTTTGTGATTCCTAATGGAGGATTGTTTTTTTAATGATTAGTTACAATGGAGAATGTGAGGGGATCAAATATGTATGCCCCACAGGGTTATGATTTCTACATGAAACATTGCAATGGCTGATTTATTCATTTGTCATTCAAGATTACCTCAAAACAAGTAAGTGGTGATAAAAACATAATTTCGAGTTGTCCCTTGTATCTTAATCAATCACTGCTTAGGCTACTATAATAATCCTAAATCTTGTGTGCCTTAATGCAACATTTAAACTTATTTCTGCTGTTCACTGTTCACAAGTTTGCAGGATTGAAAACCTTAATAAATCCACAGTAAAAGTGACGATGCGAAATGGTCAACTTCTGAAAAATCGTCAATTGATTGATAAGTAAGCATCACTTGTTTGCAGGTTTTTTTTAAATTCAATCTTAATAGTAATCATTTATAATAATTCCTGATTTGGTGTAAATGTTTATTATTGATGTGAAAACATTTATAATGATGGTGAATATTTCCAGTTGAATCAAATGTATAATATGGCTACCAGAGTGTTGTGGGGAAGTAAAGAGTAACCTAAGTACAAGTAATTAAAATATGTTAATGCAGTAGTCCTTACGTAAGTAGGCTACATGTACTTTTTGAATGTAAAACTGAACTTTGAAAACAGCCTCCAGAGAGCGTAATATGTATTAATACTCACTGAAAACATTGATGAAAATTGCAACAAAAAAAAAGAGGAGAGACTGCCAAATAAAATCATGTTTCATTTTCCACTGGCCTGTTTCTCTCAGTCCTTTCTCCACTAGTGAGGCAACAGCGCCCTCTTCTGGCTAAAGGAGGTATTAAAAGCTTACAGCACCTGGTATTCCCAGGCGGTCTCCCATCCAAGTACTAACCAGGCCCGACCCTGCTTAGCTTCCGAGATCGGACGAGATCGGGCGTGTTCAGGGTGGTATGGCCGTAAGCGAATGAACAGGTTGTTAAAGGGTTATTTATACATACTTAGGTTTAAAGTAACACCTCGCCAAAATTAGAGCAAGTGACTATGACCTAGTTGATTTTATTACTTTTCTACTCAAACGTGTGGGCCTATGGATAGACTTACACTTAATCTTACTAGATTCAGCAATACTTTGACGCTGGGAGTTAACTAAAGACTTGCAGCTTGTTTTTAAGACTTGTTTCACGACTTGCGGGCAAACTGAACGTTCAAACGTCTGATAAACACATTGAACAAACCGATTCCGTGAAGATTAACTTCCCTCTTTCAAAACTGGCCTGGTTAGTACTTGGATGGGAGACCGCCTGGGAATCCCAGGTGCTGTAAGCTTTTAATACCTGCTTCAGCCAGCAGGGGACGCTGTAACCTCCTGCTATGCACTGCAGTTCTTTTTTTATTTGTCTATGATTGCTTCTACTTTCCTACAAAGTAGCTTACACTGAATTTTGATTGGGGATCATCTATAGCATATATAGGGACTGATTGTAATAATTATGAATTTTCATATAATTAGTAAGTGTTCCTTTGTGATTCCTAATGGAGGATTGTTTTTTTAATGATTAGTTACAATGGAGAATGTGAGGGGATCAAATATGTATGCCCCACAGGGTTATGATTTCTACATGAAACATTGCAATGGCTGATTTATTCATTTGTCATTCAAGATTACCTCAAAACAAGTAAGTGGTGATAAAAACATAATTTCGAGTTGTCCCTTGTATCTTAATCAATCACTGCTTAGGCTACTATAATAATCCTAAATCTTGTGTGCCTTAATGCAACATTTAAACTTATTTCTGCTGTTCACTGTTCACAAGTTTGCAGGATTGAAAACCTTAATAAATCCACAGTAAAAGTGACGATGCGAAATGGTCAACTTCTGAAAAATCGTCAATTGATTGATAAGTAAGCATCACTTGTTTGCAGGTTTTTTTTAAATTCAATCTTAATAGTAATCATTTATAATAATTCCTGATTTGGTGTAAATGTTTATTATTGATGTGAAAACATTTATAATGATGGTGAATATTTCCAGTTGAATCAAATGTATAATATGGCTACCAGAGTGTTGTGGGGAAGTAAAGAGTAACCTAAGTACAAGTAATTAAAATATGTTAATGCAGTAGTCCTTACGTAAGTAGGCTACATGTACTTTTTGAATGTAAAACTGAACTTTGAAAACAGCCTCCAGAGAGCGTAATATGTATTAATACTCACTGAAAACATTGATGAAAATTGCAACAAAAAAAAAGAGGACAGACTGCCAAATAAAATCATGTTTCATTTTCCACTGGCCTGTTTCTCTCAGTCCTTTCTCCACTAGTGAGGCAACAGCGCCCTCTTCTGGCTAAAGGAGGTATTAAAAGCTTACAGCACCTGGTATTCCCAGGCGGTCTCCCATCCAAGTACTAACCAGGCCCGACCCTGCTTAGCTTCCGAGATCGGACAAGATCGGGCGTGTTCAGGGTGGTATGGACGTAAGTGAATGAACAGGTTGTTAAAGGGTTATTTATACATACTTAGGTTTAAAGTAACACCTCGCCAAAATTAGAGCAAGTGACTATGACCTAGTTGATTTTATTACTTTTCTACTCAAACGTGTGGGCCTATGGATAGACTTACACTTAATCTTACTAGATTCAGCAATACTTTGACGCTGGGAGTTAACTAAAGACTTGCAGCTTGTTTTTAAGACTTGTTTCACGACTTGCGGGCAAACTGAACGTTCAAACGTCTGATAAACACATTGAACAAACCGATTCCGTGAAGATTAACTTCCCTCTTTCAAAACTGGCCTGGTTAGTACTTGGATGGGAGACCGCCTGGGAATCCCAGGTGCTGTAAGCTTTTAATACCTGCTTCAGCCAGCAGGGCACGCTGTAACCTCCTGCTATGCACTGCAGTTCTTTTTTTATTTGTCTATCATTGCTTCTACTTTCCTACAAAGTAGCTTACACTGAATTTTGATTGGGGATCATCTATAGCATATATAGGGACTGATTGTAATAATTATGAATTTTCATATAATTAGTAAGTGTTCCTTTGTGATTCCTAATGGAGGATTGTTTTTTTAATGATTAGTTACAATGGAGAATGTGAGGGGATCAAATATGTATGCCCCACAGGGTTATGATTTCTACATGAAACATTGCAATGGCTGATTTATTCATTTGTCATTCAAGATTACCTCAAAACAAGTAAGTGGTGATAAAAACATAATTTCGAGTTGTCCCTTGTATCTTAATCAATCACTGCTTAGGCTACTATAATAATCCTAAATCTTGTGTGCCTTAATGCAACATTTAAACTTATTTCTGCTGTTCACTGTTCACAAGTTTGCAGGATTGAAAACCTTAATAAATCCACAGTAAAAGTGACGATGCGAAATGGTCAACTTCTGAAAAATCGTCAATTGATTGATAAGTAAGCATCACTTGTTTGCAGGTTTTTTTTAAATTCAATCTTAATAGTAATCATTTATAATAATTCCTGATTTGGTGTAAATGTTTATTATTGATGTGAAAACATTTATAATGATGGTGAATATTTCCAGTTGAATCAAATGTATAATATGGCTACCAGAGTGTTGTGGGGAAGTAAAGAGTAACCTAAGTACAAGTAATTAAAATATGTTAATGCAGTAGTCCTTACGTAAGTAGGCTACATGTACTTTTTGAATGTAAAACTGAACTTTGAAAACAGCCTCCAGAGAGCGTAATATGTATTAATACTCACTGAAAACATTGATGAAAATTGCAACAAAAAAAAAGAGGACAGACTGCCAAATAAAATCATGTTTCATTTTCCACTGGCCTGTTTCTCTCAGTCCTTTCTCCACTAGTGAGGCAACAGCGCCCTCTTCTGGCTAAAGGAGGTATTAAAAGCTTACAGCACCTGGTATTCCCAGGCGGTCTCCCATCCAAGTACTAACCAGGCCCGACCCTGCTTAGCGTCCGAGATCGGACGAGATCGGGCGTGTTCAGGGTGGTATGGCCGTAAGCGAATGAACAGGTTGTTAAAGGGTTATTTATACATACTTAGGTTTAAAGTAACACCTCGCCAAAATTAGAGCAAGTGACTATGACCTAGTTGATTTTATTACTTTTCTACTCAAACGTGTGGGCCTATGGATAGACTTACACTTAATCTTACTAGATTCAGCAATACTTTGACGCTGGGAGTTAACTAAAGACTTGCAGCTTGTTTTTAAGACTTGTTTCACGACTTGCGGGCAAACTGAACGTTCAAACGTCTGATAAACACATTGAACAAACCGATTCCGTGAAGATTAACTTCCCTCTTTCAAAACTGGCCTGGTTAGTACTTGGATGGGAGACCGCCTGGGAATCCCAGGTGCTGTAAGCTTTTAATACCTGCTTCAGCCAGCAGGGGACGCTGTAACCTCCTGCTATGCACTGCAGTTCTTTTTTTATTTGTCTATCATTGCTTCTACTTTCCTACAAAGTAGCTTACACTGAATTTTGATTGGGGATCATCTATAGCATATATAGGGACTGATTGTAATAATTATGAATTTTCATATAATTAGTAAGTGTTCCTTTGTGATTCCTAATGGAGGATTGTTTTTTTAATGATTAGTTACAATGGAGAATGTGAGGGGATCAAATATGTATGCCCCACAGGGTTATGATTTCTACATGAAACATTGCAATGGCTGATTTATTCATTTGTCATTCAAGATTACCTCAAAACAAGTAAGTGGTGATAAAAACATAATTTCGAGTTGTCCCTTGTATCTTAATCAATCACTGCTTAGGCTACTATAATAATCCTAAATCTTGTGTGCCTTAATGCAACATTTAAACTTATTTCTGCTGTTCACTGTTCACAAGTTTGCAGGATTGAAAACCTTAATAAATCCACAGTAAAAGTGACGATGCGAAATGGTCAACTTCTGAAAAATCGTCAATTGATTGATAAGTAAGCATCACTTGTTTGCAGGTTTTTTTTAAATTCAATCTTAATAGTAATCATTTATAATAATTCCTGATTTGGTGTAAATGTTTATTATTGATGTGAAAACATTTATAATGATGGTGAATATTTCCAGTTGAATCAAATGTATAATATGGCTACCAGAGTGTTGTGGGGAAGTAAAGAGTAACCTAAGTACAAGTAATTAAAATATGTTAATGCAGTAGTCCTTACGTAAGTAGGCTACATGTACTTTTTGAATGTAAAACTGAACTTTGAAAACAGCCTCCAGAGAGCGTAATATGTATTAATACTCACTGAAAACATTGATGAAAATTGCAACAAAAAAAAAGAGGAGAGACTGCCAAATAAAATCATGTTTCATTTTCCACTGGCCTGTTTCTCTCAGTCCTTTCTCCACTAGTGAGGCAACAGCGCCCTCTTCTGGCTAAAGGAGGTATTAAAAGCTTACAGCACCTGGTATTCCCAGGCGGTCTCCCATCCAAGTACTAACCAGGCCCGACCCTGCTTAGCTTCCGAGATCGGACGAGATCGGGCGTGTTCAGGGTGGTATGGCCGTAAGCGAATGAACAGGTTGTTAAAGGGTTATTTATACATACTTAGGTTTAAAGTAACACCTCGCCAAAATTAGAGCAAGTGACTATGACCTAGTTGATTTTATTACTTTTCTACTCAAACGTGTGGGCCTATGGATAGACTTACACTTAATCTTACTAGATTCAGCAATACTTTGACGCTGGGAGTTAACTAAAGACTTGCAGCTTGTTTTTAAGACTTGTTTCACGACTTGCGGGCAAACTGAACGTTCAAACGTCTGATAAACACATTGAACAAACCGATTCCGTGAAGATTAACTTCCCTCTTTCAAAACTGGCCTGGTTAGTACTTGGATGGGAGACCGCCTGGGAATCCCAGGTGCTGTAAGCTTTTAATACCTGCTTCAGCCAGCAGGGCACGCTGTAACCTCCTGCTATGCACTGCAGTTCTTTTTTTATTTGTCTATCATTGCTTCTACTTTCCTACAAAGTAGCTTACACTGAATTTTGATTGGGGATCATCTATAGCATATATAGGGACTGATTGTAATAATTATGAATTTTCATATAATTAGTAAGTGTTCCTTTGTGATTCCTAATGGAGGATTGTTTTTTTAATGATTAGTTACAATGGAGAATGTGAGGGGATCAAATATGTATGCCCCACAGGGTTATGATTTCTACATGAAACATTGCAATGGCTGATTTATTCATTTGTCATTCAAGATTACCTCAAAACAAGTAAGTGGTGATAAAAACATAATTTCGAGTTGTCCCTTGTATCTTAATCAATCACTGCTTAGGCTACTATAATAATCCTAAATCTTGTGTGCCTTAATGCAACATTTAAACTTATTTCTGCTGTTCACTGTTCACAAGTTTGCAGGATTGAAAACCTTAATAAATCCACAGTAAAAGTGACGATGCGAAATGGTCAACTTCTGAAAAATCGTCAATTGATTGATAAGTAAGCATCACTTGTTTGCAGGTTTTTTTTAAATTCAATCTTAATAGTAATCATTTATAATAATTCCTGATTTGGTGTAAATGTTTATTATTGATGTGAAAACATTTATAATGATGGTGAATATTTCCAGTTGAATCAAATGTATAATATGGCTACCAGAGTGTTGTGGGGAAGTAAAGAGTAACCTAAGTACAAGTAATTAAAATATGTTAATGCAGTAGTCCTTACGTAAGTAGGCTACATGTACTTTTTGAATGTAAAACTGAACTTTGAAAACAGCCTCCAGAGAGCGTAATATGTATTAATACTCACTGAAAACATTGATGAAAATTGCAACAAAAAAAAAGAGGACAGACTGCCAAATAAAATCATGTTTCATTTTCCACTGGCCTGTTTCTCTCAGTCCTTTCTCCACTAGTGAGGCAACAGCGCCCTCTTCTGGCTAAAGGAGGTATTAAAAGCTTACAGCACCTGGTATTCCCAGGCGGTCTCCCATCCAAGTACTAACCAGGCCCGACCCTGCTTAGCGTCCGAGATCGGACGAGATCGGGCGTGTTCAGGGTGGTATGGCCGTAAGCGAATGAACAGGTTGTTAAAGGGTTATTTATACATACTTAGGTTTAAAGTAACACCTCGCCAAAATTAGAGCAAGTGACTATGACCTAGTTGATTTTATTACTTTTCTACTCAAACGTGTGGGCCTATGGATAGACTTACACTTAATCTTACTAGATTCAGCAATACTTTGACGCTGGGAGTTAACTAAAGACTTGCAGCTTGTTTTTAAGACTTGTTTCACGACTTGCGGGCAAACTGAACGTTCAAACGTCTGATAAACACATTGAACAAACCGATTCCGTGAAGATTAACTTCCCTCTTTCAAAACTGGCCTGGTTAGTACTTGGATGGGAGACCGCCTGGGAATCCCAGGTGCTGTAAGCTTTTAATACCTGCTTCAGCCAGCAGGGGACGCTGTAACCTCCTGCTATGCACTGCAGTTCTTTTTTTATTTGTCTATCATTGCTTCTACTTTCCTACAAAGTAGCTTACACTGAATTTTGATTGGGGATCATCTATAGCATATATAGGGACTGATTGTAATAATTATGAATTTTCATATAATTAGTAAGTGTTCCTTTGTGATTCCTAATGGAGGATTGTTTTTTTAATGATTAGTTACAATGGAGAATGTGAGGGGATCAAATATGTATGCCCCACAGGGTTATGATTTCTACATGAAACATTGCAATGGCTGATTTATTCATTTGTCATTCAAGATTACCTCAAAACAAGTAAGTGGTGATAAAAACATAATTTCGAGTTGTCCCTTGTATCTTAATCAATCACTGCTTAGGCTACTATAATAATCCTAAATCTTGTGTGCCTTAATGCAACATTTAAACTTATTTCTGCTGTTCACTGTTCACAAGTTTGCAGGATTGAAAACCTTAATAAATCCACAGTAAAAGTGACGATGCGAAATGGTCAACTTCTGAAAAATCGTCAATTGATTGATAAGTAAGCATCACTTGTTTGCAGGTTTTTTTTAAATTCAATCTTAATAGTAATCATTTATAATAATTCCTGATTTGGTGTAAATGTTTATTATTGATGTGAAAACATTTATAATGATGGTGAATATTTCCAGTTGAATCAAATGTATAATATGGCTACCAGAGTGTTGTGGGGAAGTAAAGAGTAACCTAAGTACAAGTAATTAAAATATGTTAATGCAGTAGTCCTTACGTAAGTAGGCTACATGTACTTTTTGAATGTAAAACTGAACTTTGAAAACAGCCTCCAGAGAGCGTAATATGTATTAATACTCACTGAAAACATTGATGAAAATTGCAACAAAAAAAAAGAGGAGAGACTGCCAAATAAAATCATGTTTCATTTTCCACTGGCCTGTTTCTCTCAGTCCTTTCTCCACTAGTGAGGCAACAGCGCCCTCTTCTGGCTAAAGGAGGTATTAAAAGCTTACAGCACCTGGTATTCCCAGGCGGTCTCCCATCCAAGTACTAACCAGGCCCGACCCTGCTTAGCTTCCGAGATCGGACGAGATCGGGCGTGTTCAGGGTGGTATGGCCGTAAGCGAATGAACAGGTTGTTAAAGGGTTATTTATACATACTTAGGTTTAAAGTAACACCTCGCCAAAATTAGAGCAAGTGACTATGACCTAGTTGATTTTATTACTTTTCTACTCAAACGTGTGGGCCTATGGATAGACTTACACTTAATCTTACTAGATTCAGCAATACTTTGACGCTGGGAGTTAACTAAAGACTTGCAGCTTGTTTTTA
>NC_089207.1:7775052-7812552 GCF_963930695.1 Labrus bergylta
TACATGAAACATTGCAATGGCTGATTTATTCATTTGTCATTCAAGATTACCTCAAAACAAGTAAGTGGTGATAAAAACATAATTTCGAGTTGTCCCTTGTATCTTAATCAATCACTGCTTAGGCTACTATAATAATCCTAAATCTTGTGTGCCTTAATGCAACATTTAAACTTATTTCTGCTGTTCACTGTTCACAAGTTTGCAGGATTGAAAACCTTAATAAATCCACAGTAAAAGTGACGATGCGAAATGGTCAACTTCTGAAAAATCGTCAATTGATTGATAAGTAAGCATCACTTGTTTGCAGGTTTTTTTTAAATTCAATCTTAATAGTAATCATTTATAATAATTCCTGATTTGGTGTAAATGTTTATTATTGATGTGAAAACATTTATAATGATGGTGAATATTTCCAGTTGAATCAAATGTATAATATGGCTACCAGAGTGTTGTGGGGAAGTAAAGAGTAACCTAAGTACAAGTAATTAAAATATGTTAATGCAGTAGTCCTTACGTAAGTAGGCTACATGTACTTTTTGAATGTAAAACTGAACTTTGAAAACAGCCTCCAGAGAGCGTAATATGTATTAATACTCACTGAAAACATTGATGAAAATTGCAACAAAAAAAAAGAGGACAGACTGCCAAATAAAATCATGTTTCATTTTCCACTGGCCTGTTTCTCTCAGTCCTTTCTCCACTAGTGAGGCAACAGCGCCCTCTTCTGGCTAAAGGAGGTATTAAAAGCTTACAGCACCTGGTATTCCCAGGCGGTCTCCCATCCAAGTACTAACCAGGCCCGACCCTGCTTAGCTTCCGAGATCGGACGAGATCGGGCGTGTTCAGGGTGGTATGGCCGTAAGCGAGTGAACAGGTTGTTAAAGGGTTATTTATACATACTTAGGTTTAAAGTAACACCTCGCCAAAATTAGAGCAAGTGACTATGACCTAGTTGATTTTATTACTTTTCTACTCAAACGTGTGGGCCTATGGATAGACTTACACTTAATCTTACTAGATTCAGCAATACTTTGACGCTGGGAGTTAACTAAAGACTTGCAGCTTGTTTTTAAGACTTGTTTCACGACTTGCGGGCAAACTGAACGTTCAAACGTCTGATAAACACATTGAACAAACCGATTCCGTGAAGATTAACTTCCCTCTTTCAAAACTGGCCTGGTTAGTACTTGGATGGGAGACCGCCTGGGAATCCCAGGTGCTGTAAGCTTTTAATACCTGCTTCAGCCAGCAGGGGACGCTGTAACCTCCTGCTATGCACTGCAGTTCTTTTTTTATTTGTCTATCATTGCTTCTACTTTCCTACAAAGTAGCTTACACTGAATTTTGATTGGGGATCATCTATAGCATATATAGGGACTGATTGTAATAATTATGAATTTTCATATAATTAGTAAGTGTTCCTTTGTGATTCCTAATGGAGGATTGTTTTTTTAATGATTAGTTACAATGGAGAATGTGAGGGGATCAAATATGTATGCCCCACAGGGTTATGATTTCTACATGAAACATTGCAATGGCTGATTTATTCATTTGTCATTCAAGATTACCTCAAAACAAGTAAGTGGTGATAAAAACATAATTTCGAGTTGTCCCTTGTATCTTAATCAATCACTGCTTAGGCTACTATAATAATCCTAAATCTTGTGTGCCTTAATGCAACATTTAAACTTATTTCTGCTGTTCACTGTTCACAAGTTTGCAGGATTGAAAACCTTAATAAATCCACAGTAAAAGTGACGATGCGAAATGGTCAACTTCTGAAAAATCGTCAATTGATTGATAAGTAAGCATCACTTGTTTGCAGGTTTTTTTTAAATTCAATCTTAATAGTAATCATTTATAATAATTCCTGATTTGGTGTAAATGTTTATTATTGATGTGAAAACATTTATAATGATGGTGAATATTTCCAGTTGAATCAAATGTATAATATGGCTACCAGAGTGTTGTGGGGAAGTAAAGAGTAACCTAAGTACAAGTAATTAAAATATGTTAATGCAGTAGTCCTTACGTAAGTAGGCTACATGTACTTTTTGAATGTAAAACTGAACTTTGAAAACAGCCTCCAGAGAGCGTAATATGTATTAATACTCACTGAAAACATTGATGAAAATTGCAACAAAAAAAAAGAGGACAGACTGCCAAATAAAATCATGTTTCATTTTCCACTGGCCTGTTTCTCTCAGTCCTTTCTCCACTAGTGAGGCAACAGCGCCCTCTTCTGGCTAAAGGAGGTATTAAAAGCTTACAGCACCTGGTATTCCCAGGCGGTCTCCCATCCAAGTACTAACCAGGCCCGACCCTGCTTAGCGTCCGAGATCGGACGAGATCGGGCGTGTTCAGGGTGGTATGGCCGTAAGCGAATGAACAGGTTGTTAAAGGGTTATTTATACATACTTAGGTTTAAAGTAACACCTCGCCAAAATTAGAGCAAGTGACTATGACCTAGTTGATTTTATTACTTTTCTACTCAAACGTGTGGGCCTATGGATAGACTTACACTTAATCTTACTAGATTCAGCAATACTTTGACGCTGGGAGTTAACTAAAGACTTGCAGCTTGTTTTTAAGACTTGTTTCACGACTTGCGGGCAAACTGAACGTTCAAACGTCTGATAAACACATTGAACAAACCGATTCCGTGAAGATTAACTTCCCTCTTTCAAAACTGGCCTGGTTAGTACTTGGATGGGAGACCGCCTGGGAATCCCAGGTGCTGTAAGCTTTTAATACCTGCTTCAGCCAGCAGGGGGCGCTGTAACCTCCTGCTATGCACTGCAGTTCTTTTTTTATTTGTCTATCATTGCTTCTACTTTCCTACAAAGTAGCTTACACTGAATTTTGATTGGGGATCATCTATAGCATATATAGGGACTGATTGTAATAATTATGAATTTTCATATAATTAGTAAGTGTTCCTTTGTGATTCCTAATGGAGGATTGTTTTTTTAATGATTAGTTACAATGGAGAATGTGAGGGGATCAAATATGTATGCCCCACAGGGTTATGATTTCTACATGAAACATTGCAATGGCTGATTTATTCATTTGTCATTCAAGATTACCTCAAAACAAGTAAGTGGTGATAAAAACATAATTTCGAGTTGTCCCTTGTATCTTAATCAATCACTGCTTAGGCTACTATAATAATCCTAAATCTTGTGTGCCTTAATGCAACATTTAAACTTATTTCTGCTGTTCACTGTTCACAAGTTTGCAGGATTGAAAACCTTAATAAATCCACAGTAAAAGTGACGATGCGAAATGGTAAACTTCTGAAAAATCGTCAATTGATTGATAAGTAAGCATCACTTGTTTGCAGGTTTTTTTTAAATTCAATCTTAATAGTAATCATTTATAATAATTCCTGATTTGGTGTAAATGTTTATTATTGATGTGAAAACATTTATAATGATGGTGAATATTTCCAGTTGAATCAAATGTATAATATGGCTACCAGAGTGTTGTGGGGAAGTAAAGAGTAACCTAAGTACAAGTAATTAAAATATGTTAATGCAGTAGTCCTTACTTAAGTAGGCTACATGTACTTTTTGAATGTAAAACTGAACTTTGAAAACAGCCTCCAGAGAGCGTAATATGTATTAATACTCACTGAAAACATTGATGAAAATTGCAACAACAAAAAAAAAAGAGAGGACAGACTGCCAAATAAAATCATGTTTCATTTTCCACTGGCCTGTTTCTCTCAGTCCTTTCTCCACTAGTGAGGCAACAGCGCCCTCTTCTGGCTAAAGGAGGTATTAAAAGCTTACAGCACCTGGTATTCCCAGGCGGTCTCCCATCCAAGTACTAACCAGGCCCGACCCTGCTTAGCTTCCGAGATCTGACGAGATCGGGCGTGTTCAGGGTGGTATGGCCGTAAGCGAATGAACAGGTTGTTAAAGGGTTATTTATACATACTTAGGTTTAAAGTAACACCTCGCCAAAATTAGAGCAAGTGACTATGACCTAGTTGATTTTATTACTTTTCTACTCAAACGTGTGGGCCTATGGATAGACTTACACTTAATCTTACTAGATTCAGCAATACTTTGACGCTGGGAGTTAACTAAAGACTTGCAGCTTGTTTTTAAGACTTGTTTCACGACTTGCGGGCAAACTGAACGTTCAAACGTCTGATAAACACATTGAACAAACCGATTCCGTGAAGATTAACTTCCCTCTTTCAAAACTGGCCTGGTTAGTACTTGGATGGGAGACCGCCTGGGAATCCCAGGTGCTGTAAGCTTTTAATACCTGCTTCAGCCAGCAGGGGGCGCTGTAACCTCCTGCTATGCACTGCAGTTCTTTTTTTATTTGTCTATCATTGCTTCTACTTTCCTACAAAGTAGCTTACACTGAATTTTGATTGGGGATCATCTATAGCATATATAGGGACTGATTGTAATAATTATGAATTTTCATATAATTAGTAAGTGTTCCTTTGTGATTCCTAATGGAGGATTGTTTTTTTTAATGATTAGTTACAATGGAGAATGTGAGGGGATCAAATATGTATGCCCCACAGGGTTATGATTTCTACATGAAACATTGCAATGGCTGATTTATTCATTTGTCATTCAAGATTACCTCAAAACAAGTAAGTGGTGATAAAAACATAATTTCGAGTTGTCCCTTATATCTTAATCAATCACTGCTTAGGCTACTATAATAATCCTAAATCTTGTGTGCCTTAATGCAACATTTAAACTTATTTCTGCTGTTCACTGTTCACAAGTTTGCAGTATTGAAAACCTTAATAAATCCACAGTAAAAGTGACGATGCAAAATGGTCAACTTCTGAAAAATCGTCAATTGATTCTGAAAAAATATTGATTGATAAGTAAGCATCACTTGTTTGCAGGTTTTTTTTAAATTCAATCTTAATAGTAATCATTTATAATAATTCCTGATTTGGTGTAAATGTTTATTATTGATGTGAAAACATTTATAATGATGGTGAATATTTCCAGTTGAATCAAATGTATAATATGGCTACCAGAGTGTTGTGGGGAAGTAAAGAGTAACCTAAGTACAAGTAATTAAAATATGTTAATGCAGTAGTCCTTACGTAAGTAGGCTACATGTACTTTTTGAATGTAAAACTGAACTTTGAAAACAGCCTCCAGAGAGCGTAATATGTATTAATACTCACTGAAAACATTGATGAAAATTGCAACAAAAAAAAAGAGGACAGACTGCCAAATAAAATCATGTTTCATTTTCCACTGGCCTGTTTCTCTCAGTCCTTTCTCCACTAGTGAGGCAACAGCGCCCTCTTCTGGCTAAAGGAGGTATTAAAAGCTTACAGCACCTGGTAATCCCAGGCGGTCTCCCATCCAAGTACTAACCAGGCCCGACCCTGCTTAGCTTCCGAGATCGGACGAGATCGGGCGTGTTCAGGGTGGTATGGCCGTAAGCGAATGAACAGGTTGTTAAAGGGTTATTTATACATACTTAGGTTTAAAGTAACACCTCGCCAAAATTAGAGCAAGTGACTATGACCTAGTTGATTTTATTACTTTTCTACTCAAACGTGTGGGCCTATGGATAGACTTACACTTAATCTTACTAGATTCAGCAATACTTTGACGCTGGGAGTTAACTAAAGACTTGCAGGTTGTTTTTAAGACTTGTTTCACGACTTGCGGGCAAACTGAACGTTCAAACGTCTGATAAACACATTGAACAAACCGATTCCGTGAAGATTAACTTCCCTCTTTCAAAACTGGCCTGGTTAGTACTTGGATGGGAGACCGCCTGGGAATCCCAGGTGCTGTAAGCTTTTAATACCTGCTTCAGCCAGCAGGGGGCGCTGTAACCTCCTGCTATGCACTGCAGTTCTTTTTTTATTTGTCTATCATTGCTTCTACTTTCCTACAAAGTAGCTTACACTGAATTTTGATTGGGGATCATCTATAGCATATATAGGGACTGATTGTAATAATTATGAATTTTCATATAATTAGTAAGTGTTCCTTTGTGATTCCTAATGGAGGATTGTTTTTTTTAATGATTAGTTACAATGGAGAATGTGAGGGGATCAAATATGTATGCCCCACAGGGTTATGATTTCTACATGAAACATTGCAATGGCTGATTTATTCATTTGTCATTCAAGATTACCTCAAAACAAGTAAGTGGTGATAAAAACATAATTTCGAGTTGTCCCTTATATCTTAATCAATCACTGCTTAGGCTACTATAATAATCCTAAATCTTGTGTGCCTTAATGCAACATTTAAACTTATTTCTGCTGTTCACTGTTCACAAGTTTGCAGTATTGAAAACCTTAATAAATCCACAGTAAAAGTGACGATGCAAAATGGTCAACTTCTGAAAAATCGTCAATTGATTCTGAAAAAATATTAATTGATAAGTAAGCATCACTTGTTTGCAGGTTTTTTTTAAATTCAATCTTAATAGTAATCATTTATAATAATTCCTGATTTGGTGTAAATGTTTATTATTGATGTGAAAACATTTATAATGATGGTGAATATTTCCAGTTGAATCAAATGTATAATATGGCTACCAGAGTGTTGTGGGGAAGTAAAGAGTAACCTAAGTACAAGTAATTAAAATATGTTAATGCAGTAGTCCTTACTTAAGTAGGCTACATGTACTTTTTGAATGTAAAACTGAACTTTGAAAACAGCCTCCAGAGAGCGTAATATGTATTAATACTCACTGAAAACATTGATGAAAATTGCAACAACAAAAAAAAAAGAGAGGACAGACTGCCAAATAAAATCATGTTTCATTTTCCACTGGCCTGTTTCTCTCAGTCCTTTCTCCACTAGTGAGGCAACAGCGCCCTCTTCTGGCTAAAGGAGGTATTAAAAGCTTACAGCACCTGGTATTCCCAGGCGGTCTCCCATCCAAGTACTAACCAGGCCCGACCCTGCTTAGCTTCCGAGATCGGACGAGATCGGGCGCGTTCAGGGTGGTATGGCCGTAAGCGAATGAACAGGTTGTTAAAGGGTTATTTATACATAGTTAGGTTTAAAGTAACACCTCGCCAAAATTAGAGCAAGTGACTATGACCTAGTTGATTTTATTACTTTTCTACTCAAACGTGTGGGCCTATGGATAGACTTACACTTAATCTTACTAGATTCAGCAATACTTTGACGCTGGGAGTTAACTAAAGACTTGCAGCTTGTTTTTAAGACTTGTTTCACGACTTGCGGGCAAACTGAACGTTCAAACGTCTGATAAACACATTGAACAAACCGATTCCGTGAAGATTAACTTCCCTCTTTCAAAACTGGCCTGGTTAGTACTTGGATGGGAGACCGCCTGGGAATCCCAGGTGCTGTAAGCTTTTAATACCTGCTTCAGCCAGCAGGGGGCGCTGTAACCTCCTGCTATGCACTGCAGTTCTTTTTTTATTTGTCTATCATTGCTTCTACTTTCCTACAAAGTAGCTTACACTGAATTTTGATTGGGGATCATCTATAGCATATATAGGGACTGATTGTAATAATTATGAATTTTCATATAATTAGTAAGTGTTCCTTTGTGATTCCTAATGGAGGATTGTTTTTTTTAATGATTAGTTACAATGGAGAATGTGAGGGGATCAAATATGTATGCCCCACAGGGTTATGATTTCTACATGAAACATTGCAATGGCTGATTTATTCATTTGTCATTCAAGATTACCTCAAAACAAGTAAGTGGTGATAAAAACATAATTTCGAGTTGTCCCTTATATCTTAATCAATCACTGCTTAGGCTACTATAATAATCCTAAATCTTGTGTGCCTTAATGCAACATTTAAACTTATTTCTGCTGTTCACTGTTCACAAGTTTGCAGTATTGAAAACCTTAATAAATCCACAGTAAAAGTGACGATGCAAAATGGTCAACTTCTGAAAAATCGTCAATTGATTCTGAAAAAATATTGATTGATATGTAAGCATCACTTGTTTGCAGGTTTTTTTTAAATTCAATCTTAATAGTAATCATTTATAATAATTCCTGATTTGGTGTAAATGTTTATTATTGATGTGAAAACATTTATAATGATGGTGAATATTTCCAGTTGAATCAAATGTATAATATGGCTACCAGAGTGTTGTGGGGAAGTAAAGAGTAACCTAAGTACAAGTAATTAAAATATGTTAATGCAGTAGTCCTTACGTAAGTAGGCTACATGTACTTTTTGAATGTAAAACTGAACTTTGAAAACAGCCTCCAGAGAGCGTAATATGTATTAATACTCACTGAAAACATTGATGAAAATTGCAACAAAAAAAAAGAGGACAGACTGCCAAATAAAATCATGTTTCATTTTCCACTGGCCTGTTTCTCTCAGTCCTTTCTCCACTAGTGAGGCAACAGCGCCCTCTTCTGGCTAAAGGAGGTATTAAAAGCTTACAGCACCTGGTATTCCCAGGCGGTCTCCCATCCAAGTACTAACCAGGCCCGACCCTGCTTAGCTTCCGAGATCGGACGAGATCAGGCGTGTTCAGGGTGGTATGGCCGTAAGCGAATGAACAGGTTGTTAAAGGGTTATTTATACATACTTAGGTTTAAAGTAACACCTCGCCAAAATTAGAGCAAGTGACTATGACCTAGTTGATTTTATTACTTTTCTACTCAAACGTGTGGGCCTATGGATAGACTTACACTTAATCTTACTAGATTCAGCAATACTTTGACGCTGGGAGTTAACTAAAGACTTGCAGCTTGTTTTTAAGACTTGTTTCACGACTTGCGGGCAAACTGAACGTTCAAACGTCTGATAAACACATTGAACAAACCGATTCCGTGAAGATTAACTTCCCTCTTTCAAAACTGGCCTGGTTAGTACTTGGATGGGAGACCGCCTGGGAATCCCAGGTGCTGTAAGCTTTTAATACCTGCTTCAGCCAGCAGGGGGCGCTGTAACCTCCTGCTATGCACTGCAGTTCTTTTTTTATTTGTCTATCATTGCTTCTACTTTCCTACAAAGTAGCTTACACTGAATTTTGATTGGGGATCATCTATAGCATATATAGGGACTGATTGTAATAATTATGAATTTTCATATAATTAGTAAGTGTTCCTTTGTGATTCCTAATGGAGGATTGTTTTTTTTAATGATTAGTTACAATGGAGAATGTGAGGGGATCAAATATGTATGCCCCACAGGGTTATGATTTCTACATGAAACATTGCAATGGCTGATTTATTCATTTGTCATTCAAGATTACCTCAAAACAAGTAAGTGGTGATAAAAACATAATTTCGAGTTGTCCCTTATATCTTAATCAATCACTGCTTAGGCTACTATAATAATCCTAAATCTTGTGTGCCTTAATGCAACATTTAAACTTATTTCTGCTGTTCACTGTTCACAAGTTTGCAGTATTGAAAACCTTAATAAATCCACAGTAAAAGTGACGATGCAAAATGGTCAACTTCTGAAAAATCGTCAATTGATTGATAAGTAAGCATCACTTGTTTGCAGGTTTTTTTTAAATTCAATCTTAATAGTAATCATTTATAATAATTCCTGATTTGGTGTAAATGTTTATTATTGATGTGAAAACATTTATAATGATGGTGAATATTTCCAGTTGAATCAAATGTATAATATGGCTACCAGAGTGTTGTGGGGAAGTAAAGAGTAACCTAAGTACAAGTAATTAAAATATGTTAATGCAGTAGTCCTTACTTAAGTAGGCTACATGTACTTTTTGAATGTAAAACTGAACTTTGAAAACAGCCTCCAGAGAGCGTAATATGTATTAATACTCACTGAAAACATTGATGAAAATTGCAACAACAAAAAAAAAAGAGAGGACAGACTGCCAAATAAAATCATGTTTCATTTTCCACTGGCCTGTTTCTCTCAGTCCTTTCTCCACTAGTGAGGCAACAGCGCCCTCTTCTGGCTAAAGGAGGTATTAAAAGCTTACAGCACCTGGTATTCCCAGGCGGTCTCCCATCCAAGTACTAACCAGGCCCGACCCTGCTTAGCTTCCGAGATCGGACGAGATCGGGCGTGTTCAGGGTGGTATGGCCGTAAGTGAATGAACAGGTTGTTAAAGGGTTATTTATACATAGTTAGGTTTAAAGTAACACCTCGCCAAAATTAGAGCAAGTGACTATGACCTAGTTGATTTTATTACTTTTCTACTCAAACGTGTGGGCCTATGGATAGACTTACACTTAATCTTACTAGATTCAGCAATACTTTGACGCTGGGAGTTAACTAAAGACTTGCAGCTTGTTTTTAAGACTTGTTTCACGACTTGCGGGCAAACTGAACGTTCAAACGTCTGATAAACACATTGAACAAACCGATTCCGTGAAGATTAACTTCCCTCTTTCAAAACTGGCCTGGTTAGTACTTGGATGGGAGACCGCCTGGGAATCCCAGGTGCTGTAAGCTTTTAATACCTGCTTCAGCCAGCAGGGGGCGCTGTAACCTCCTGCTATGCACTGCAGTTCTTTTTTTATTTGTCTATCATTGCTTCTACTTTCCTACAAAGTAGCTTACACTGAATTTTGATTGGGGATCATCTATAGCATATATAGGGACTGATTGTAATAATTATGAATTTTCATATAATTAGTAAGTGTTCCTTTGTGATTCCTAATGGAGGATTGTTTTTTTTAATGATTAGTTACAATGGAGAATGTGAGGGGATCAAATATGTATGCCCCACAGGGTTATGATTTCTACATGAAACATTGCAATGGCTGATTTATTCATTTGTCATTCAAGATTACCTCAAAACAAGTAAGTGGTGATAAAAACATAATTTCGAGTTGTCCCTTATATCTTAATCAATCACTGCTTAGGCTACTATAATAATCCTAAATCTTGTGTGCCTTAATGCAACATTTAAACTTATTTCTGCTGTTCACTGTTCACAAGTTTGCAGTATTGAAAACCTTAATAAATCCACAGTAAAAGTGACGATGCGAAATGGTCAACTTCTGAAAAATCGTCAATTGATTGATAAGTAAGCATCACTTGTTTGCAGGTTTTTTTTAAATTCAATCTTAATAGTAATCATTTATAATAATTCCTGATTTGGTGTAAATGTTTATTATTGATGTGAAAACATTTATAATGATGGTGAATATTTCCAGTTGAATCAAATGTATAATATGGCTACCAGAGTGTTGTGGGGAAGTAAAGAGTAACCTAAGTACAAGTAATTAAAATATGTTAATGCAGTAGTCCTTACTTAAGTAGGCTACATGTACTTTTTGAATGTAAAACTGAACTTTGAAAACAGCCTCCAGAGAGCGTAATATGTATTAATACTCACTGAAAACATTGATGAAAATTGCAACAACAAAAAAAAAAGAGAGGACAGACTGCCAAATAAAATCATGTTTCATTTTCCACTGGCCTGTTTCTCTCAGTCCTTTCTCCACTAGTGAGGCAACAGCGCCCTCTTCTGGCTAAAGAGGTATTAAAAGCTTACAGCACCTGGTATTCCCAGGCGGTCTCCCATCCAAGTACTAACCAGGCCCGACCCTGCTTAGCTTCCGAGATCGGACGAGATCGGGCGTGTTCAGGGTGGTATGGCCGTAAGCGAATGAACAGGTTGTTAAAGGGTTATTTATACATAGTTAGGTTTAAAGTAACACCTCGCCAAAATTAGAGCAAGTGACTATGACCTAGTTGATTTTATTACTTTTCTACTCAAACGTGTGGGCCTATGGATAGACTTACACTTAATCTTACTAGATTCAGCAATACTTTGACGCTGGGAGTTAACTAAAGACTTGCAGCTTGTTTTTAAGACTTGTTTCACGACTTGCGGGCAAACTGAACGTTCAAACGTCTGATAAACACATTGAACAAACCGATTCCGTGAAGATTAACTTCCCTCTTTCAAAACTGGCCTGGTTAGTACTTGGATGGGAGACCGCCTGGGAATCCCAGGTGCTGTAAGCTTTTAATACCTGCTTCAGCCAGCAGGGGGCGCTGTAACCTCCTGCTATGCACTGCAGTTCTTTTTTTATTTGTCTATCATTGCTTCTACTTTCCTACAAAGTAGCTTACACTGAATTTTGATTGGGGATCATCTATAGCATATATAGGGACTGATTGTAATAATTATGAATTTTCATATAATTAGTAAGTGTTCCTTTGTGATTCCTAATGGAGGATTGTTTTTTTTAATGATTAGTTACAATGGAGAATGTGAGGGGATCAAATATGTATGCCCCACAGGGTTATGATTTCTACATGAAACATTGCAATGGCTGATTTATTCATTTGTCATTCAAGATTACCTCAAAACAAGTAAGTGGTGATAAAAACATAATTTCGAGTTGTCCCTTATATCTTAATCAATCACTGCTTAGGCTACTATAATAATCCTAAATCTTGTGTGCCTTAATGCAACATTTAAACTTATTTCTGCTGTTCACTGTTCACAAGTTTGCAGTATTGAAAACCTTAATAAATCCACAGTAAAAGTGACGATGCAAAATGGTCAACTTCTGAAAAATCGTCAATTGATTCTGAAAAAATATTGATTGATAAGTAAGCATCACTTGTTTGCAGGTTTTTTTTAAATTCAATCTTAATAGTAATCATTTATAATAATTCCTGATTTGGTGTAAATGTTTATTATTGATGTGAAAACATTTATAATGATGGTGAATATTTCCAGTTGAATCAAATGTATAATATGGCTACCAGAGTGTTGTGGGGAAGTAAAGAGTAACCTAAGTACAAGTAATTAAAATATGTTAATGCAGTAGTCCTTACGTAAGTAGGCTACATGTACTTTTTGAATGTAAAACTGAACTTTGAAAACAGCCTCCAGAGAGCGTAATATGTATTAATACTCACTGAAAACATTGATGAAAATTGCAACAAAAAAAAAGAGGACAGACTGCCAAATAAAATCATGTTTCATTTTCCACTGGCCTGTTTCTCTCAGTCCTTTCTCCACTAGTGAGGCAACAGCGCCCTCTTCTGGCTAAAGGAGGTATTAAAAGCTTACAGCACCTGGTATTCCCAGGCGGTCTCCCATCCAAGTACTAACCAGGCCCGACCCTGCTTAGCTTCCGAGATCGGACGAGATCGGGCGTGTTCAGGGTGGTATGGCCGTAAGCCAATGAACAGGTTGTTAAAGGGTTATTTATACATACTTAGGTTTAAAGTAACACCTCGCCAAAATTAGAGCAAGTGACTATGACCTAGTTGATTTTATTACTTTTCTACTCAAACGTGTGGGCCTATGGATAGACTTACACTTAATCTTACTAGATTCAGCAATACTTTGACGCTGGGAGTTAACTAAAGACTTGCAGCTTGTTTTTAAGACTTGTTTCACGACTTGCGGGCAAACTGAACGTTCAAACGTCTGATAAACACATTGAACAAACCGATTCCGTGAAGATTAACTTCCCTCTTTCAAAACTGGCCTGGTTAGTACTTGGATGGGAGACCGCCTGGGAATCCCAGGTGCTGTAAGCTTTTAATACCTGCTTCAGCCAGCAGGGGGCGCTGTAACCTCCTGCTATGCACTGCAGTTCTTTTTTTATTTGTCTATCATTGCTTCTACTTTCCTACAAAGTAGCTTACACTGAATTTTGATTGGGGATCATCTATAGCATATATAGGGACTGATTGTAATAATTATGAATTTTCATATAATTAGTAAGTGTTCCTTTGTGATTCCTAATGGAGGATTGTTTTTTTTAATGATTAGTTACAATGGAGAATGTGAGGGGATCAAATATGTATGCCCCACAGGGTTATGATTTCTACATGAAACATTGCAATGGCTGATTTATTCATTTGTCATTCAAGATTACCTCAAAACAAGTAAGTGGTGATAAAAACATAATTTCGAGTTGTCCCTTATATCTTAATCAATCACTGCTTAGGCTACTATAATAATCCTAAATCTTGTGTGCCTTAATGCAACATTTAAACTTATTTCTGCTGTTCACTGTTCACAAGTTTGCAGTATTGAAAACCTTAATAAATCCACAGTAAAAGTGACGATGCGAAATGGTCAACTTCTGAAAAATCGTCAATTGATTGATAAGTAAGCATCACTTGTTTGCAGGTTTTTTTTAAATTCAATCTTAATAGTAATCATTTATAATAATTCCTGATTTGGTGTAAATGTTTATTATTGATGTGAAAACATTTATAATGATGGTGAATATTTCCAGTTGAATCAAATGTATAATATGGCTACCAGAGTGTTGTGGGGAAGTAAAGAGTAACCTAAGTACAAGTAATTAAAATATGTTAATGCAGTAGTCCTTACGTAAGTAGGCTACATGTACTTTTTGAATGTAAAACTGAACTTTGAAAACAGCCTCCAGAGAGCGTAATATGTATTAATACTCACTGAAAACATTGATGAAAATTGCAACAAAAAAAAAGAGGACAGACTGCCAAATAAAATCATGTTTCATTTTCCACTGGCCTGTTTCTCTCAGTCCTTTCTCCACTAGTGAGGCAACAGCGCCCTCTTCTGGCTAAAGGAGGTATTAAAAGCTTACAGCACCTGGTATTCCCAGGCGGTCTCCCATCCAAGTACTAACCAGGCCCGACCCTGCTTAGCTTCCGAGATCGGACGAGATCGGGCGTGTTCAGGGTGGTATGGCCGTAAGCGAATGAACAGGTTGTTAAAGGGTTATTTATACATACTTAGGTTTAAAGTAACACCTCGCCAAAATTAGAGCAAGTGACTATGACCTAGTTGATTTTATTACTTTTCTACTCAAACGTGTGGGCCTATGGATAGACTTACACTTAATCTTACTAGATTCAGCAATACTTTGACGCTGGGAGTTAACTAAAGACTTGCAGCTTGTTTTTAAGACTTGTTTCACGACTTGCGGGCAAACTGAACGTTCAAACGTCTGATAAACACATTGAACAAACCGATTCCGTGAAGATTAACTTCCCTCTTTCAAAACTGGCCTGGTTAGTACTTGGATGGGAGACCGCCTGGGAATCCCAGGTGCTGTAAGCTTTTAATACCTGCTTCAGCCAGCAGGGGGCGCTGTAACCTCCTGCTATGCACTGCAGTTCTTTTTTTATTTGTCTATCATTGCTTCTACTTTCCTACAAAGTAGCTTACACTGAATTTTGATTGGGGATCATCTATAGCATATATAGGGACTGATTGTAATAATTATGAATTTTCATATAATTAGTAAGTGTTCCTTTGTGATTCCTAATGGAGGATTGTTTTTTTTAATGATTAGTTACAATGGAGAATGTGAGGGGATCAAATATGTATGCCCCACAGGGTTATGATTTCTACATGAAACATTGCAATGGCTGATTTATTCATTTGTCATTCAAGATTACCTCAAAACAAGTAAGTGGTGATAAAAACATAATTTCGAGTTGTCCCTTATATCTTAATCAATCACTGCTTAGGCTACTATAATAATCCTAAATCTTGTGTGCCTTAATGCAACATTTAAACTTATTTCTGCTGTTCACTGTTCACAAGTTTGCAGTATTGAAAACCTTAATAAATCCACAGTAAAAGTGACGATGCAAAATGGTCAACTTCTGAAAAATCGTCAATTGATTCTGAAAAAATATTGATTGATAAGTAAGCATCACTTGTTTGCAGGTTTTTTTTAAATTCAATCTTAATAGTAATCATTTATAATAATTCCTGATTTGGTGTAAATGTTTATTATTGATGTGAAAACATTTATAATGATGGTGAATATTTCCAGTTGAATCAAATGTATAATATGGCTACCAGAGTGTTGTGGGGAAGTAAAGAGTAACCTAAGTACAAGTAATTAAAATATGTTAATGCAGTAGTCCTTACGTAAGTAGGCTACATGTACTTTTTGAATGTAAAACTGAACTTTGAAAACAGCCTCCAGAGAGCGTAATATGTATTAATACTCACTGAAAACATTGATGAAAATTGCAACAAAAAAAAAGAGGACAGACTGCCAAATAAAATCATGTTTCATTTTCCACTGGCCTGTTTCTCTCAGTCCTTTCTCCACTAGTGAGGCAACAGCGCCCTCTTCTGGCTAAAGGAGGTATTAAAAGCTTACAGCACCTGGTATTCCCAGGCGGTCTCCCATCCAAGTACTAACCAGGCCCGACCCTGCTTAGCTTCCGAGATCGGACGAGATCGGGCGTGTTCAGGGTGGTATGGCCGTAAGCGAATGAACAGGTTGTTAAAGGGTTATTTATACATACTTAGGTTTAAAGTAACACCTCGCCAAAATTAGAGCAAGTGACTATGACCTAGTTGATTTTATTACTTTTCTACTCAAACGTGTGGGCCTATGGATAGACTTACACTTAATCTTACTAGATTCAGCAATACTTTGACGCTGGGAGTTAACTAAAGACTTGCAGCTTGTTTTTAAGACTTGTTTCACGACTTGCGGGCAAACTGAACGTTCAAACGTCTGATAAACACATTGAACAAACCGATTCCGTGAAGATTAACTTCCCTCTTTCAAAACTGGCCTGGTTAGTACTTGGATGGGAGACCGCCTGGGAATCCCAGGTGCTGTAAGCTTTTAATACCTGCTTCAGCCAGCAGGGGGCGCTGTAACCTCCTGCTATGCACTGCAGTTCTTTTTTTATTTGTCTATCATTGCTTCTACTTTCCTACAAAGTAGCTTACACTGAATTTTGATTGGGGATCATCTATAGCATATATAGGGACTGATTGTAATAATTATGAATTTTCATATAATTAGTAAGTGTTCCTTTGTGATTCCTAATGGAGGATTGTTTTTTTTAATGATTAGTTACAATGGAGAATGTGAGGGGATCAAATATGTATGCCCCACAGGGTTATGATTTCTACATGAAACATTGCAATGGCTGATTTATTCATTTGTCATTCAAGATTACCTCAAAACAAGTAAGTGGTGATAAAAACATAATTTCGAGTTGTCCCTTATATCTTAATCAATCACTGCTTAGGCTACTATAATAATCCTAAATCTTGTGTGCCTTAATGCAACATTTAAACTTATTTCTGCTGTTCACTGTTCACAAGTTTGCAGTATTGAAAACCTTAATAAATCCACAGTAAAAGTGACGATGCAAAATGGTCAACTTCTGAAAAATCGTCAATTGATTCTGAAAAAATATTGATTGATAAGTAAGCATCACTTGTTTGCAGGTTTTTTTTTAATTCAATCTTAATAGTAATCATTTATAATAATTCCTGATTTGGTGTAAATGTTTATTATTGATGTGAAAACATTTATAATGATGGTGAATATTTCCAGTTGAATCAAATGTATAATATGGCTACCAGAGTGTTGTGGGAAAGTAAAGAGTAACCTAAGTACAAGTAATTAAAATATGTTAATGCAGTAGTCCTTACGTAAGTAGGCTACATGTACTTTTTGAATGTAAAACTGAACTTTGAAAACAGCCTCCAGAGAGCGTAATATGTATTAATACTCACTGAAAACATTGATGAAAATTGCAACAAAAAAAAAGAGGACAGACTGCCAAATAAAATCATGTTTCATTTTCCACTGGCCTGTTTCTCTCAGTCCTTTCTCCACTAGTGAGGCAACAGCGCCCTCTTCTGGCTAAAGGAGGTATTAAAAGCTTACAGCACCTGGTATTCCCAGGCGGTCTCCCATCCAAGTACTAACCAGGCCCGACCCTGCTTAGCTTCCGAGATCGGACGTGTTCAGGGTGGTATGGCCGTAAGCAAATGAACAAGTTGTTAAAGGGTTATTTATACATACTTAGGTTTAAAGTAACACCTCGCCAAAATTAGAGCAAGTGACTATGACCTAGTTGATTTTATTACTTTTCTACTCAAACGTGTGGGCCTATGGATAGACTTACACTTAATCTTACTAGATTCAGCAATACTTTGACGCTGGGAGTTAACTAAAGACTTGCAGCTTGTTTTTAAGACTTGTTTCACGACTTGCGGGCAAACTGAACGTTCAAACGTCTGATAAACACATTGAACAAACCGATTCCGTGAAGATTAACTTCCCTCTTTCAAAACTGGCCTGGTTAGTACTTGGATGGGAGACCGCCTGGGAATCCCAGGTGCTGTAAGCTTTTAATACCTGCTTCAGCCAGCAGGGGGCGCTGTAACCTCCTGCTATGCACTGCAGTTCTTTTTTTATTTGTCTATCATTGCTTCTACTTTCCTACAAAGTAGCTTACACTGAATTTTGATTGGGGATCATCTATAGCATATATAGGGACTGATTGTAATAATTATGAATTTTCATATAATTAGTAAGTGTTCCTTTGTGATTCCTAATGGAGGATTGTTTTTTTTAATGATTAGTTACAATGGAGAATGTGAGGGGATCAAATATGTATGCCCCACAGGGTTATGATTTCTACATGAAACATTGCAATGGCTGATTTATTCATTTGTCATTCAAGATTACCTCAAAACAAGTAAGTGGTGATAAAAACATAATTTCGAGTTGTCCCTTATATCTTAATCAATCACTGCTTAGGCTACTATAATAATCCTAAATCTTGTGTGCCTTAATGCAACATTTAAACTTGTTTCTGCTGTTCACTGTTCACAAGTTTGCAGTATTGAAAACCTTAATAAATCCACAGTAAAAGTGACGATGCAAAATGGTCAACTTCTGAAAAATCGTCAATTGATTCTGAAAAAATATTGATTGATAAGTAAGCATCACTTGTTTGCAGGTTTTTTTAAAATTCAATCTTAATAGTAATCATTTATAATAATTCCTGATTTGGTGTAAATGTTTATTATTGATGTGAAAACATTTATAATGATGGTGAATATTTCCAGTTGAATCAAATGTATAATATGGCTACCAGAGTGTTGTGGGGAAGTAAAGAGTAACCTAAGTACAAGTAATTAAAATATGTTAATGCAGTAGTCCTTACGTAAGTAGGCTACATGTACTTTTTGAATGTAAAACTGAACTTTGAAAACAGCCTCCAGAGAGCGTAATATGTATTAATACTCACTGAAAACATTGATGAAAATTGCAACAAAAAAAAAGAGGACAGACTGCCAAATAAAATCATGTTTCATTTTCCACTGGCCTGTTTCTCTCAGTCCTTTCTCCACTAGTGAGGCAACAGCGCCCTCTTCTGGCTAAAGGAGGTATTAAAAGCTTACAGCACCTGGTATTCCCAGGCGGTCTCCCATCCAAGTACTAACCAGGCCCGACCCTGCTTAGCTTCCGAGATCGGACGAGATCGGGCGTGTTCAGGGTGGTATGGCCGTAAGCGAATGAACAGGTTGTTAAAGGGTTATTTATACATACTTAGGTTTAAAGTAACACCTCGCCAAAATTAGAGCAAGTGACTATGACCTAGTTGATTTTATTACTTTTCTACTCAAACGTGTGGGCCTATGGATAGACTTACACTTAATCTTACTAGATTCAGCAATACTTTGACGCTGGGAGTTAACTAAAGACTTGCAGCTTGTTTTTAAGACTTGTTTCACGACTTGCGGGCAAACTGAACGTTCAAACGTCTGATAAACACATTGAACAAACCGATTCCGTGAAGATTAACTTCCCTCTTTCAAAACTGGCCTGGTTAGTACTTGGATGGGAGACCGCCTGGGAATCCCAGGTGCTGTAAGCTTTTAATACCTGCTTCAGCCAGCAGGGGACGCTGTAACCTCCTGCTATGCACTGCAGTTCTTTTTTTATTTGTCTATCATTGCTTCTACTTTCCTACAAAGTAGCTTACACTGAATTTTGATTGGGGATCATCTATAGCATATATAGGGACTGATTGTAATAATTATGAATTTTCATATAATTAGTAAGTGTTCCTTTGTGATTCCTAATGGAGGATTGTTTTTTTAATGATTAGTTACAATGGAGAATGTGAGGGGATCAAATATGTATGCCCCACAGGGTTATGATTTCTACATGAAACATTGCAATGGCTGATTTATTCATTTGTCATTCAAGATTACCTCAAAACAAGTAAGTGGTGATAAAAACATAATTTCGAGTTGTCCCTTGTATCTTAATCAATCACTGCTTAGGCTACTATAATAATCCTAAATCTTGTGTGCCTTAATGCAACATTTAAACTTATTTCTGCTGTTCACTGTTCACAAGTTTGCAGGATTGAAAACCTTAATAAATCCACAGTAAAAGTGACGATGCGAAATGGTCAACTTCTGAAAAATCGTCAATTGATTGATAAGTAAGCATCACTTGTTTGCAGGTTTTTTTTAAATTCAATCTTAATAGTAATCATTTATAATAATTCCTGATTTGGTGTAAATGTTTATTATTGATGTGAAAACATTTATAATGATGGTGAATATTTCCAGTTGAATCAAATGTATAATATGGCTACCAGAGTGTTGTGGGGAAGTAAAGAGTAACCTAAGTACAAGTAATTAAAATATGTTAATGCAGTAGTCCTTACGTAAGTAGGCTACATGTACTTTTTGAATGTAAAACTGAACTTTGAAAACAGCCTCCAGAGAGCGTAATATGTATTAATACTCACTGAAAACATTGATGAAAATTGCAACAAAAAAAAAGAGGACAGACTGCCAAATAAAATCATGTTTCATTTTCCACTGGCCTGTTTCTCTCAGTCCTTTCTCCACTAGTGAGGCAACAGCGCCCTCTTCTGGCTAAAGGAGGTATTAAAAGCTTACAGCACCTGGTATTCCCAGGCGGTCTCCCATCCAAGTACTAACCAGGCCCGACCCTGCTTAGCTTCCGAGATCGGACGAGATCGGGCGTGTTCAGGGTGGTATGGCCGTAAGCGAATGAACAGGTTGTTAAAGGGTTATTTATACATACTTAGGTTTAAAGTAACACCTCGCCAAAATTAGAGCAAGTGACTATGACCTAGTTGATTTTATTACTTTTCTACTCAAACGTGTGGGCCTATGGATAGACTTACACTTAATCTTACTAGATTCAGCAATACTTTGACGCTGGGAGTTAACTAAAGACTTGCAGCTTGTTTTTAAGACTTGTTTCACGACTTGCGGGCAAACTGAACGTTCAAACGTCTGATAAACACATTGAACAAACCGATTCCGTGAAGATTAACTTCCCTCTTTCAAAACTGGCCTGGTTAGTACTTGGATGGGAGACCGCCTGGGAATCCCAGGTGCTGTAAGCTTTTAATACCTGCTTCAGCCAGCAGGGGGCGCTGTAACCTCCTGCTATGCACTGCAGTTCTTTTTTTATTTGTCTATCATTGCTTCTACTTTCCTACAAAGTAGCTTACACTGAATTTTGATTGGGGATCATCTATAGCATATATAGGGACTGATTGTAATAATTATGAATTTTCATATAATTAGTAAGTGTTCCTTTGTGATTCCTAATGGAGGATTGTTTTTTTAATGATTAGTTACAATGGAGAATGTGAGGGGATCAAATATGTATGCCCCACAGGGTTATGATTTCTACATGAAACATTGCAATGGCTGATTTATTCATTTGTCATTCAAGATTACCTCAAAACAAGTAAGTGCTGATAAAAACATAATTTCGAGTTGTCCCTTGTATCTTAATCAATCACTGCTTAGGCTACTATAATAATCCTAAATCTTGTGTGCCTTAATGCAACATTTAAACTTATTTCTGCTGTTCACTGTTCACAAGTTTGCAGGATTGAAAACCTTAATAAATCCACAGTAAAAGTGACGATGCGAAATGGTCAACTTCTGAAAAATCGTCAATTGATTGATAAGTAAGCATCACTTGTTTGCAGGTTTTTTTTAAATTCAATCTTAATAGTAATCATTTATAATAATTCCTGATTTGGTGTAAATGTTTATTATTGATGTGAAAACATTTATAATGATGGTGAATATTTCCAGTTGAATCAAATGTATAATATGGCTACCAGAGTGTTGTGGGGAAGTAAAGAGTAACCTAAGTACAAGTAATTAAAATATGTTAATGCAGTAGTCCTTACGTAAGTAGGCTACATGTACTTTTTGAATGTAAAACTGAACTTTGAAAACAGCCTCCAGAGAGCGTAATATGTATTAATACTCACTGAAAACATTGATGAAAATTGCAACAAAAAAAAAGAGGACAGACTGCCAAATAAAATCATGTTTCATTTTCCACTGGCCTGTTTCTCTCAGTCCTTTCTCCACTAGTGAGGCAACAGCGCCCTCTTCTGGCTAAAGGAGGTATTAAAAGCTTACAGCACCTGGTATTCCCAGGCGGTCTCCCATCCAAGTACTAACCAGGCCCGACCCTGCTTAGCTTCCGAGATCGGACGAGATCGGGCGTGTTCAGGGTGGTATGGCCGTAAGCGAATGAACAGGTTGTTAAAGGGTTATTTATACATACTTAGGTTTAAAGTAACACCTCGCCAAAATTAGAGCAAGTGACTATGACCTAGTTGATTTTATTACTTTTCTACTCAAACGTGTGGGCCTATGGATAGACTTACACTTAATCTTACTAGATTCAGCAATACTTTGACGCTGGGAGTTAACTAAAGACTTGCAGCTTGTTTTTAAGACTTGTTTCACGACTTGCGGGCAAACTGAACGTTCAAACGTCTGATAAACACATTGAACAAACCGATTCCGTGAAGATTAACTTCCCTCTTTCAAAACTGGCCTGGTTAGTACTTGGATGGGAGACCGCCTGGGAATCCCAGGTGCTGTAAGCTTTTAATACCTGCTTCAGCCAGCAGGGGACGCTGTAACCTCCTGCTATGCACTGCAGTTCTTTTTTTATTTGTCTATCATTGCTTCTACTTTCCTACAAAGTAGCTTACACTGAATTTTGATTGGGGATCATCTATAGCATATATAGGGACTGATTGTAATAATTATGAATTTTCATATAATTAGTAAGTGTTCCTTTGTGATTCCTAATGGAGGATTGTTTTTTTAATGATTAGTTACAATGGAGAATGTGAGGGGATCAAATATGTATGCCCCACAGGGTTATGATTTCTACATGAAACATTGCAATGGCTGATTTATTCATTTGTCATTCAAGATTACCTCAAAACAAGTAAGTGGTGATAAAAACATAATTTCGAGTTGTCCCTTGTATCTTAATCAATCACTGCTTAGGCTACTATAATAATCCTAAATCTTGTGTGCCTTAATGCAACATTTAAACTTATTTCTGCTGTTCACTGTTCACAAGTTTGCAGTATTGAAAACCTTAATAAATCCACAGTAAAAGTGACGATGCGAAATGGTCAACTTCTGAAAAATCGTCAATTGATTGATAAGTAAGCATCACTTGTTTGCAGGTTTTTTTTAAATTCAATCTTAATAGTAATCATTTATAATAATTCCTGATTTGGTGTAAATGTTTATTATTGATGTGAAAACATTTATAATGATGGTGAATATTTCCAGTTGAATCAAATGTATAATATGGCTACCAGAGTGTTGTGGGGAAGTAAAGAGTAACCTAAGTACAAGTAATTAAAATATGTTAATGCAGTAGTCCTTACGTAAGTAGGCTACATGTACTTTTTGAATGTAAAACTGAACTTTGAAAACAGCCTCCAGAGAGCGTAATATGTATTAATACTCACTGAAAACATTGATGAAAATTGCAACAAAAAAAAAGAGGACAGACTGCCAAATAAAATCATGTTTCATTTTCCACTGGCCTGTTTCTCTCAGTCCTTTCTCCACTAGTGAGGCAACAGCGCCCTCTTCTGGCTAAAGGAGGTATTAAAAGCTTACAGCACCTGGTATTCCCAGGCGGTCTCCCATCCAAGTACTAACCAGGCCCGACCCTGCTTAGCTTCTGAGATCGGACGAGATCGGGCGTGTTCAGGGTGGTATGGCCGTAAGCGAATGAACAGGTTGTTAAAGGGTTATTTATACATACTTAGGTTTAAAGTAACACCTCGCCAAAATTAGAGCAAGTGACTATGACCTAGTTGATTTTATTACTTTTCTACTCAAACGTGTGGGCCTATGGATAGACTTACACTTAATCTTACTAGATTCAGCAATACTTTGACGCTGGGAGTTAACTAAAGACTTGCAGCTTGTTTTTAAGACTTGTTTCACGACTTGCGGGCAAACTGAACGTTCAAACGTCTGATAAACACATTGAACAAACCGATTCCGTGAAGATTAACTTCCCTCTTTCAAAACTGGCCTGGTTAGTACTTGGATGGGAGACCGCCTGGGAATCCCAGGTGCTGTAAGCTTTTAATACCTGCTTCAGCCAGCAGGGGACGCTGTAACCTCCTGCTATGCACTGCAGTTCTTTTTTTATTTGTCTATCATTGCTTCTACTTTCCTACAAAGTAGCTTACACTGAATTTTGATTGGGGATCATCTATAGCATATATAGGGACTGATTGTAATAATTATGAATTTTCATATAATTAGTAAGTGTTCCTTTGTGATTCCTAATGGAGGATTGTTTTTTTAATGATTAGTTACAATGGAGAATGTGAGGGGATCAAATATGTATGCCCCACAGGGTTATGATTTCTACATGAAACATTGCAATGGCTGATTTATTCATTTGTCATTCAAGATTACCTCAAAACAAGTAAGTGGTGATAAAAACATAATTTCGAGTTGTCCCTTGTATCTTAATCAATCACTGCTTAGGCTACTATAATAATCCTAAATCTTGTGTGCCTTAATGCAACATTTAAACTTATTTCTGCTGTTCACTGTTCACAAGTTTGCAGTATTGAAAACCTTAATAAATCCACAGTAAAAGTGACGATGCGAAATGGTCAACTTCTGAAAAATCGTCAATTGATTGATAAGTAAGCATCACTTGTTTGCAGGTTTTTTTTAAATTCAATCTTAATAGTAATCATTTATAATAATTCCTGATTTGGTGTAAATGTTTATTATTGATGTGAAAACATTTATAATGATGGTGAATATTTCCAGTTGAATCAAATGTATAATATGGCTACCAGAGTGTTGTGGGGAAGTAAAGAGTAACCTAAGTACAAGTAATTAAAATATGTTAATGCAGTAGTCCTTACGTAAGTAGGCTACATGTACTTTTTGAATGTAAAACTGAACTTTGAAAACAGCCTCCAGAGAGCGTAATATGTATTAATACTCACTGAAAACATTGATGAAAATTGCAACAAAAAAAAAGAGGACAGACTGCCAAATAAAATCATGTTTCATTTTCCACTGGCCTGTTTCTCTCAGTCCTTTCTCCACTAGTGAGGCAACAGCGCCCTCTTCTGGCTAAAGGAGGTATTAAAAGCTTACAGCACCTGGTATTCCCAGGCGGTCTCCCATCCAAGTACTAACCAGGCCCGACCCTGCTTAGCTTCCGAGATCGGACGAGATCGGGCGTGTTCAGGGTGGTATGGACGTAAGCGAATGAACAGGTTGTTAAAGGGTTATTTATACATACTTAGGTTTAAAGTAACACCTCGCCAAAATTAGAGCAAGTGACTATGACCTAGTTGATTTTATTACTTTTCTACTCAAACGTGTGGGCCTATGGATAGACTTACACTTAATCTTACTAGATTCAGCAATACTTTGACGCTGGGAGTTAACTAAAGACTTGCAGCTTGTTTTTAAGACTTGTTTCACGACTTGCGGGCAAACTGAACGTTCAAACGTCTGATAAACACATTGAACAAACCGATTCCGTGAAGATTAACTTCCCTCTTTCAAAACTGGCCTGGTTAGTACTTGGATGGGAGACCGCCTGGGAATCCCAGGTGCTGTAAGCTTTTAATACCTGCTTCAGCCAGCAGGGGACGCTGTAACCTCCTGCTATGCACTGCAGTTCTTTTTTTATTTGTCTATCATTGCTTCTACTTTCCTACAAAGTAGCTTACACTGAATTTTGATTGGGGATCATCTATAGCATATATAGGGACTGATTGTAATAATTATGAATTTTCATATAATTAGTAAGTGTTCCTTTGTGATTCCTAATGGAGGATTGTTTTTTTAATGATTAGTTACAATGGAGAATGTGAGGGGATCAAATATGTATGCCCCACAGGGTTATGATTTCTACATGAAACATTGCAATGGCTGATTTATTCATTTGTCATTCAAGATTACCTCAAAACAAGTAAGTGGTGATAAAAACATAATTTCGAGTTGTCCCTTGTATCTTAATCAATCACTGCTTAGGCTACTATAATAATCCTAAATCTTGTGTGCCTTAATGCAACATTTAAACTTATTTCTGCTGTTCACTGTTCACAAGTTTGCAGGATTGAAAACCTTAATAAATCCACAGTAAAAGTGACGATGCGAAATGGTCAACTTCTGAAAAATCGTCAATTGATTGATAAGTAAGCATCACTTGTTTGCAGGTTTTTTTTAAATTCAATCTTAATAGTAATCATTTATAATAATTCCTGATTTGGTGTAAATGTTTATTATTGATGTGAAAACATTTATAATGATGGTGAATATTTCCAGTTGAATCAAATGTATAATATGGCTACCAGAGTGTTGTGGGGAAGTAAAGAGTAACCTAAGTACAAGTAATTAAAATATGTTAATGCAGTAGTCCTTACGTAAGTAGGCTACATGTACTTTTTGAATGTAAAACTGAACTTTGAAAACAGCCTCCAGAGAGCGTAATATGTATTAATACTCACTGAAAACATTGATGAAAATTGCAACAAAAAAAAAGAGGACAGACTGCCAAATAAAATCATGTTTCATTTTCCACTGGCCTGTTTCTCTCAGTCCTTTCTCCACTAGTGAGGCAACAGCGCCCTCTTCTGGCTAAAGGAGGTATTAAAAGCTTACAGCACCTGGTATTCCCAGGCGGTCTCCCATCCAAGTACTAACCAGGCCCGACCCTGCTTAGCTTCTGAGATCGGACGAGATCGGGCGTGTTCAGGGTGGTATGGCCGTAAGCGAATGAACAGGTTGTTAAAGGGTTATTTATACATACTTAGGTTTAAAGTAACACCTCGCCAAAATTAGAGCAAGTGACTATGACCTAGTTGATTTTATTACTTTTCTACTCAAACGTGTGGGCCTATGGATAGACTTACACTTAATCTTACTAGATTCAGCAATACTTTGACGCTGGGAGTTAACTAAAGACTTGCAGCTTGTTTTTAAGACTTGTTTCACGACTTGCGGGCAAACTGAACGTTCAAACGTCTGATAAACACATTGAACAAACCGATTCCGTGAAGATTAACTTCCCTCTTTCAAAACTGGCCTGGTTAGTACTTGGATGGGAGACCGCCTGGGAATCCCAGGTGCTGTAAGCTTTTAATACCTGCTTCAGCCAGCAGGGGACGCTGTAACCTCCTGCTATGCACTGCAGTTCTTTTTTTATTTGTCTATCATTGCTTCTACTTTCCTACAAAGTAGCTTACACTGAATTTTGATTGGGGATCATCTATAGCATATATAGGGACTGATTGTAATAATTATGAATTTTCATATAATTAGTAAGTGTTCCTTTGTGATTCCTAATGGAGGATTGTTTTTTTAATGATTAGTTACAATGGAGAATGTGAGGGGATCAAATATGTATGCCCCACAGGGTTATGATTTCTACATGAAACATTGCAATGGCTGATTTATTCATTTGTCATTCAAGATTACCTCAAAACAAGTAAGTGGTGATAAAAACATAATTTCGAGTTGTCCCTTGTATCTTAATCAATCACTGCTTAGGCTACTATAATAATCCTAAATCTTGTGTGCCTTAATGCAACATTTAAACTTATTTCTGCTGTTCACTGTTCACAAGTTTGCAGGATTGAAAACCTTAATAAATCCACAGTAAAAGTGACGATGCAAAATGGTCAACTTCTGAAAAATCGTCAATTGATTGATAAGTAAGCATCACTTGTTTGCAGGTTTTTTTTAAATTCAATCTTAATAGTAATCATTTATAATAATTCCTGATTTGGTGTAAATGTTTATTATTGATGTGAAAACATTTATAATGATGGTGAATATTTCCAGTTGAATCAAATGTATAATATGGCTACCAGAGTGTTGTGGGGAAGTAAAGAGTAACCTAAGTACAAGTAATTAAAATATGTTAATGCAGTAGTCCTTACGTAAGTAGGCTACATGTACTTTTTGAATGTAAAACTGAACTTTGAAAACAGCCTCCAGAGAGCGTAATATGTATTAATACTCACTGAAAACATTGATGAAAATTGCAACAAAAAAAAAGAGGACAGACTGCCAAATAAAATCATGTTTCATTTTCCACTGGCCTGTTTCTCTCAGTCCTTTCTCCACTAGTGAGGCAACAGCGCCCTCTTCTGGCTAAAGGAGGTATTAAAAGCTTACAGCACCTGGTATTCCCAGGCGGTCTCCCATCCAAGTACTAACCAGGCCTGACCCTGCTTAGCTTCCGAGATCGGATGAGATCGGGCGTGTTCAGGGTGGTATGGCCGTAAGCGAGTGAACAGGTTGTTAAAGGGTTATTTATACATACTTAGGTTTAAAGTAACACCTCGCCAAAATTAGAGCAAGTGACTATGACCTAGTTGATTTTATTACTTTTCTACTCAAACGTGTGGGCCTATGGATAGACTTACACTTAATCTTACTAGATTCAGCAATACTTTGACGCTGGGAGTTAACTAAAGACTTGCAGGTTGTTTTTAAGACTTGTTTCACGACTTGCGGGCAAACTGAACGTTCAAACGTCTGATAAACACATTGAACAAACCGATTCCGTGAAGATTAACTTCCCTCTTTCAAAACTGGCCTGGTTAGTACTTGGATGGGAGACCGCCTGGGAATCCCAGGTGCTGTAAGCTTTTAATACCTGCTTCAGCCAGCAGGGGACGCTGTAACCTCCTGCTATGCACTGCAGTTCTTTTTTTATTTGTCTATCATTGCTTCTACTTTCCTACAAAGTAGCTTACACTGAATTTTGATTGGGGATCATCTATAGCATATATAGGGACTGATTGTAATAATTATGAATTTTCATATAATTAGTAAGTGTTCCTTTGTGATTCCTAATGGAGGATTGTTTTTTTAATGATTAGTTACAATGGAGAATGTGAGGGGATCAAATATGTATGCCCCACAGGGTTATGATTTCTACATGAAACATTGCAATGGCTGATTTATTCATTTGTCATTCAAGATTACCTCAAAACAAGTAAGTGGTGATAAAAACATAATTTCGAGTTGTCCCTTGTATCTTAATCAATCACTGCTTAGGCTACTATAATAATCCTAAATCTTGTGTGCCTTAATGCAACATTTAAACTTATTTCTGCTGTTCACTGTTCACAAGTTTGCAGGATTGAAAACCTTAATAAATCCACAGTAAAAGTGACGATGCGAAATGGTCAACTTCTGAAAAATCGTCAATTGATTGATAAGTAAGCATCACTTGTTTGCAGGTTTTTTTTAAATTCAATCTTAATAGTAATCATTTATAATAATTCCTGATTTGGTGTAAATGTTTATTATTGATGTGAAAACATTTATAATGATGGTGAATATTTCCAGTTGAATCAAATGTATAATATGGCTACCAGAGTGTTGTGGGGAAGTAAAGAGTAACCTAAGTACAAGTAATTAAAATATGTTAATGCAGTAGTCCTTACGTAAGTAGGCTACATGTACTTTTTGAATGTAAAACTGAACTTTGAAAACAGCCTCCAGAGAGCGTAATATGTATTAATACTCACTGAAAACATTGATGAAAATTGCAACAAAAAAAAAGAGGACAGACTGCCAAATAAAATCATGTTTCATTTTCCACTGGCCTGTTTCTCTCAGTCCTTTCTCCACTAGTGAGGCAACAGCGCCCTCTTCTGGCTAAAGGAGGTATTAAAAGCTTACAGCACCTGGTATTCCCAGGCGGTCTCCCATCCAAGTACTAACCAGGCCCGACCCTGCTTAGCGTCCGAGATCGGACGAGATCGGGCGTGTTCAGGGTGGTATGGCCGTAAGCGAATGAACAGGTTGTTAAAGGGTTATTTATACATACTTAGGTTTAAAGTAACACCTCGCCAAAATTAGAGCAAGTGACTATGACCTAGTTGATTTTATTACTTTTCTACTCAAACGTGTGGGCCTATGGATAGACTTACACTTAATCTTACTAGATTCAGCAATACTTTGACGCTGGGAGTTAACTAAAGACTTGCAGCTTGTTTTTAAGACTTGTTTCACGACTTGCGGGCAAACTGAACGTTCAAACGTCTGATAAACACATTGAACAAACCGATTCCGTGAAGATTAACTTCCCTCTTTCAAAACTGGCCTGGTTAGTACTTGGATGGGAGACCGCCTGGGAATCCCAGGTGCTGTAAGCTTTTAATACCTGCTTCAGCCAGCAGGGGACGCTGTAACCTCCTGCTATGCACTGCAGTTCTTTTTTTATTTGTCTATCATTGCTTCTACTTTCCTACAAAGTAGCTTACACTGAATTTTGATTGGGGATCATCTATAGCATATATAGGGACTGATTGTAATAATTATGAATTTTCATATAATTAGTAAGTGTTCCTTTGTGATTTCTAATGGAGGATTGTTTTTTTAATGATTAGTTACAATGGAGAATGTGAGGGGATCAAATATGTATGCCCCACAGGGTTATGATTTCTACATGAAACATTGCAATGGCTGATTTATTCATTTGTCATTCAAGATTACCTCAAAACAAGTAAGTGGTGATAAAAACATAATTTCGAGTTGTCCCTTATATCTTAATCAATCACTGCTTAGGCTACTATAATAATCCTAAATCTTGTGTGCCTTAATGCAACATTTAAACTTATTTCTGCTGTTCACTGTTCACAAGTTTGCAGTATTGAAAACCTTAATAAATCCACAGTAAAAGTGACGATGCAAAATGGTCAACTTCTGAAAAATCGTCAATTGATTCTGAAAAAATATTGATTGATAAGTAAGCATCACTTGTTTGCAGGTTTTTTTTAAATTCAATCTTAATAGTAATCATTTATAATAATTCCTGATTTGGTGTAAATGTTTATTATTGATGTGAAAACATTTATAATGATGGTGAATATTTCCAGTTGAATCAAATGTATAATATGGCTACCAGAGTGTTGTGGGGAAGTAAAGAGTAACCTAAGTACAAGTAATTAAAATATGTTAATGCAGTAGTCCTTACGTAAGTAGGCTACATGTACTTTTTGAATGTAAAACTGAACTTTGAAAACAGCCTCCAGAGAGCGTAATATGTATTAATACTCACTGAAAACATTGATGAAAATTGCAACAAAAAAAAAGAGGACAGACTGCCAAATAAAATCATGTTTCATTTTCCACTGGCCTGTTTCTCTCAGTCCTTTCTCCACTAGTGAGGCAACAGCGCCCTCTTCTGGCTAAAGGAGGTATTAAAAGCTTACAGCACCTGGTATTCCCAGGCGGTCTCCCATCCAAGTACTAACCAGGCCCGACCCTGCTTAGCTTCCGAGATCGGACGAGATCGAGCGTGTTCAGGGTGGTATGGCCGTAAGCGAATGAACAGGTTGTTAAAGGGTTATTTATACATACTTAGGTTTAAAGTAACACCTCGCCAAAATTAGAGCAAGTGACTATGACCTAGTTGATTTTATTACTTTTCTACTCAAACGTGTGGGCCTATGGATAGACTTACACTTAATCTTACTAGATTCAGCAATACTTTGACGCTGGGAGTTAACTAAAGACTTGCAGCTTGTTTTTAAGACTTGTTTCACGACTTGCGGGCAAACTGAACGTTCAAACGTCTGATAAACACATTGAACAAACCGATTCCGTGAAGATTAACTTCCCTCTTTCAAAACTGGCCTGGTTAGTACTTGGATGGGAGACCGCCTGGGAATCCCAGGTGCTGTAAGCTTTTAATACCTGCTTCAGCCAGCAGGGGGCGCTGTAACCTCCTGCTATGCACTGCAGTTCTTTTTTTATTTGTCTATCATTGCTTCTACTTTCCTACAAAGTAGCTTACACTGAATTTTGATTGGGGATCATCTATAGCATATATAGGGACTGATTGTAATAATTATGAATTTTCATATAATTAGTAAGTGTTCCTTTGTGATTCCTAATGGAGGATTGTTTTTTTTAATGATTAGTTACAATGGAGAATGTGAGGAGATCAAATATGTATGCCCCACAGGGTTATGATTTCTACATGAAACATTGCAATGGCTGATTTATTCATTTGTCATTCAAGATTACCTCAAAACAAGTAAGTGGTGATAAAAACATAATTTCGAGTTGTCCCTTATATCTTAATCAATCACTGCTTAGGCTACTATAATAATCCTAAATCTTGTGTGCCTTAATGCAACATTTAAACTTATTTCTGCTGTTCACTGTTCACAAGTTTGCAGTATTGAAAACCTTAATAAATCCACAATAAAAGTGACGATGCAAAATGGTCAACTTCTGAAAAATCGTCAATTGATTCTGAAAAAATATTGATTGATAAGTAAGCATCACTTGTTTGCAGGTTTTTTTTAAATTCAATCTTAATAGTAATCATTTATAATAATTCCTGATTTGGTGTAAATGTTTATTATTGATGTGAAAACATTTATAATGATGGTGAATATTTCCAGTTGAATCAAATGTATAATATGGCTACCAGAGTGTTGTGGGGAAGTAAAGAGTAACCTAAGTACAAGTAATTAAAATATGTTAATGCAGTAGTCCTTACGTAAGTAGGCTACATGTACTTTTTGAATGTAAAACTGAACTTTGAAAACAGCCTCCAGAGAGCGTAATATGTATTAATACTCACTGAAAACATTGATGAAAATTGCAACAAAAAAAAAGAGGACAGACTGCCAAATAAAATCATGTTTCATTTTCCACTGGCCTGTTTCTCTCAGTCCTTTCTCCACTAGTGAGGCAACAGCGCCCTCTTCTGGCTAAAGGAGGTATTAAAAGCTTACAGCACCTGGTATTCCCAGGCGGTCTCCCATCCAAGTACTAACCAGGCCCGACCCTGCTTAGCTTCCGAGATCGGACGAGATCGAGCGTGTTCAGGGTGGTATGGCCGTAAGCGAATGAACAGGTTGTTAAAGGGTTATTTATACATACTTAGGTTTAAAGTAACACCTCGCCAAAATTAGAGCAAGTGACTATGACCTAGTTGATTTTATTACTTTTCTACTCAAACGTGTGGGCCTATGGATAGACTTACACTTAATCTTACTAGATTCAGCAATACTTTGACGCTGGGAGTTAACTAAAGACTTGCAGCTTGTTTTTAAGACTTGTTTCACGACTTGCGGGCAAACTGAACGTTCAAACGTCTGATAAACACATTGAACAAACCGATTCCGTGAAGATTAACTTCCCTCTTTCAAAACTGGCCTGGTTAGTACTTGGATGGGAGACCGCCTGGGAATCCCAGGTGCTGTAAGCTTTTAATACCTGCTTCAGCCAGCAGGGGGCGCTGTAACCTCCTGCTATGCACTGCAGTTCTTTTTTTATTTGTCTATCATTGCTTCTACTTTCCTACAAAGTAGCTTACACTGAATTTTGATTGGGGATCATCTATAGCATATATAGGGACTGATTGTAATAATTATGAATTTTCATATAATTAGTAAGTGTTCCTTTGTGATTCCTAATGGAGGATTGTTTTTTTTAATGATTAGTTACAATGGAGAATGTGAGGAGATCAAATATGTATGCCCCACAGGGTTATGATTTCTACATGAAACATTGCAATGGCTGATTTATTCATTTGTCATTCAAGATTACCTCAAAACAAGTAAGTGGTGATAAAAACATAATTTCGAGTTGTCCCTTATATCTTAATCAATCACTGCTTAGGCTACTATAATAATCCTAAATCTTGTGTGCCTTAATGCAACATTTAAACTTATTTCTGCTGTTCACTGTTCACAAGTTTGCAGTATTGAAAACCTTAATAAATCCACAATAAAAGTGACGATGCAAAATGGTCAACTTCTGAAAAATCGTCAATTGATTCTGAAAAAATATTGATTGATAAGTAAGCATCACTTGTTTGCAGGTTTTTTTTAAATTCAATCTTAATAGTAATCATTTATAATAATTCCTGATTTGGTGTAAATGTTTATTATTGATGTGAAAACATTTATAATGATGGTGAATATTTCCAGTTGAATCAAATGTATAATATGGCTACCAGAGTGTTGTGGGGAAGTAAAGAGTAACCTAAGTACAAGTAATTAAAATATGTTAATGCAGTAGTCCTTACGTAAGTAGGCTACATGTACTTTTTGAATGTAAAACTGAACTTTGAAAACAGCCTCCAGAGAGCGTAATATGTATTAATACTCACTGAAAACATTGATGAAAATTGCAACAAAAAAAAAGAGGACAGACTGCCAAATAAAATCATGTTTCATTTTCCACTGGCCTGTTTCTCTCAGTCCTTTCTCCACTAGTGAGGCAACAGCGCCCTCTTCTGGCTAAAGGAGGTATTAAAAGCTTACAGCACCTGGTATTCCCAGGCGGTCTCCCATCCAAGTACTAACCAGGCCCGACCCTGCTTAGCTTCCGAGATCGGATGAGATCAGGCGTGTTCAGGGTGGTATGGCCGTAAGCGAATGAACAGGTTGTTAAAGGGTTATTTATACATACTTAGGTTTAAAGTAACACCTCGCCAAAATTAGAGCAAGTGACTATGACCTAGTTGATTTTATTACTTTTCTACTCAAACGTGTGGGCCTATGGATAGACTTACACTTAATCTTACTAGATTCAGCAATACTTTGACGCTGGGAGTTAACTAAAGACTTGCAGCTTGTTTTTAAGACTTGTTTCACGACTTGCGGGCAAACTGAACGTTCAAACGTCTGATAAACACATTGAACAAACCGATTCCGTGAAGATTAACTTCCCTCTTTCAAAACTGGCCTGGTTAGTACTTGGATGGGAGACCGCCTGGGAATCCCAGGTGCTGTAAGCTTTTAATACCTGCTTCAGCCAGCAGGGGGCGCTGTAACCTCCTGCTATGCACTGCAGTTCTTTTTTTATTTGTCTATCATTGCTTCTACTTTCCTACAAAGTAGCTTACACTGAATTTTGATTGGGGATCATCTATAGCATATATAGGGACTGATTGTAATAATTATGAATTTTCATATAATTAGTAAGTGTTCCTTTGTGATTCCTAATGGAGGATTGTTTTTTTTAATGATTAGTTACAATGGAGAATGTGAGGGGATCAAATATGTATGCCCCACAGGGTTATGATTTCTACATGAAACATTGCAATGGCTGATTTATTCATTTGTCATTCAAGATTACCTCAAAACAAGTAAGTGGTGATAAAAACATAATTTCGAGTTGTCCCTTATATCTTAATCAATCACTGCTTAGGCTACTATAATAATCCTAAATCTTGTGTGCCTTAATGCAACATTTAAACTTATTTCTGCTGTTCACTGTTCACAAGTTTGCAGTATTGAAAACCTTAATAAATCCACAGTAAAAGTGACGATGCAAAATGGTCAACTTCTGAAAAATCGTCAATTGATTCTGAAAAAATATTGATTGATAAGTAAGCATCACTTGTTTGCAGGTTTTTTTTAAATTCAATCTTAATAGTAATCATTTATAATAATTCCTGATTTGGTGTAAATGTTTATTATTGATGTGAAAACATTTATAATGATGGTGAATATTTCCAGTTGAATCAAATGTATAATATGGCTACCAGAGTGTTGTGGGGAAGTAAAGAGTAACCTAAGTACAAGTAATTAAAATATGTTAATGCAGTAGTCCTTACGTAAGTAGGCTACATGTACTTTTTGAATGTAAAACTGAACTTTGAAAACAGCCTCCAGAGAGCGTAATATGTATTAATACTCACTGAAAACATTGATGAAAATTGCAACAAAAAAAAAGAGGACAGACTGCCAAATAAAATCATGTTTCATTTTCCACTGGCCTGTTTCTCTCAGTCCTTTCTCCACTAGTGAGGCAACAGCGCCCTCTTCTGGCTAAAGGAGGTATTAAAAGCTTACAGCACCTGGTATTCCCAGGCGGTCTCCCATCCAAGTACTAACCAGGCCCGACCCTGCTTAGCTTCCGAGATCGGACGAGATCGGGCGTGTTCAGGGTGGTATGGCCGTAAGCGAATGAACAGGTTGTTAAAGGGTTATTTATACATACTTAGGTTTAAAGTAACACCTCGCCAAAATTAGAGCAAGTGACTATGACCTAGTTGATTTTATTACTTTTCTACTCAAACGTGTGGGCCTATGGATAGACTTACACTTAATCTTACTAGATTCAGCAATACTTTGACGCTGGGAGTTAACTAAAGACTTGCAGCTTGTTTTTAAGACTTGTTTCACGACTTGCGGGCAAACTGAACGTTCAAACGTCTGATAAACACATTGAACAAACCGATTCCGTGAAGATTAACTTCCCTCTTTCAAAACTGGCCTGGTTAGTACTTGGATGGGAGACCGCCTGGGAATCCCAGGTGCTGTAAGCTTTTAATACCTGCTTCAGCCAGCAGGGGGCGCTGTAACCTCCTGCTATGCACTGCAGTTCTTTTTTTATTTGTCTATCATTGCTTCTACTTTCCTACAAAGTAGCTTACACTGAATTTTGATTGGGGATCATCTATAGCATATATAGGGACTGATTGTAATAATTATGAATTTTCATATAATTAGTAAGTGTTCCTTTGTGATTCCTAATGGAGGATTGTTTTTTTTAATGATTAGTTACAATGGAGAATGTGAGGGGATCAAATATGTATGCCCCACAGGGTTATGATTTCTACATGAAACATTGCAATGGCTGATTTATTCATTTGTCATTCAAGATTACCTCAAAACAAGTAAGTGGTGATAAAAACATAATTTCGAGTTGTCCCTTATATCTTAATCAATCACTGCTTAGGCTACTATAATAATCCTAAATCTTGTGTGCCTTAATGCAACATTTAAACTTATTTCTGCTGTTCACTGTTCACAAGTTTGCAGTATTGAAAACCTTAATAAATCCACAGTAAAAGTGACGATGCAAAATGGTCAACTTCTGAAAAATCGTCAATTGATTCTGAAAAAATATTGATTGATAAGTAAGCATCACTTGTTTGCAGGTTTTTTTTAAATTCAATCTTAATAGTAATCATTTATAATAATTCCTGATTTGGTGTAAATGTTTATTATTGATGTGAAAACATTTATAATGATGGTGAATATTTCCAGTTGAATCAAATGTATAATATGGCTACCAGAGTGTTGTGGGGAAGTAAAGAGTAACCTAAGTACAAGTAATTAAAATATGTTAATGCAGTAGTCCTTACGTAAGTAGGCTACATGTACTTTTTGAATGTAAAACTGAACTTTGAAAACAGCCTCCAGAGAGCGTAATATGTATTAATACTCACTGAAAACATTGATGAAAATTGCAACAAAAAAAAAGAGGACAGACTGCCAAATAAAATCATGTTTCATTTTCCACTGGCCTGTTTCTCTCAGTCCTTTCTCCACTAGTGAGGCAACAGCGCCCTCTTCTGGCTAAAGGAGGTATTAAAAGCTTACAGCACCTGGTATTCCCAGGCGGTCTCCCATCCAAGTACTAACCAGGCCCGACCCTGCTTAGCTTCCGAGATCGGACGAGATCAGG
>NC_089207.1:7817552-7842552 GCF_963930695.1 Labrus bergylta
TTAATACCTGCTTCAGCCAGCAGGGGGCGCTGTAACCTCCTGCTATGCACTGCAGTTCTTTTTTTATTTGTCTATCATTGCTTCTACTTTCCTACAAAGTAGCTTACACTGAATTTTGATTGGGGATCATCTATAGCATATATAGGGACTGATTGTAATAATTATGAATTTTCATATAATTAGTAAGTGTTCCTTTGTGATTCCTAATGGAGGATTGTTTTTTTTAATGATTAGTTACAATGGAGAATGTGAGGGGATCAAATATGTATGCCCCACAGGGTTATGATTTCTACATGAAACAATGCAATGGCTGATTTATTCATTTGTCATTCAAGATTACCTCAAAACAAGTAAGTGGTGATAAAAACATAATTTCGAGTTGTCCCTTATATCTTAATCAATCACTGCTTAGGCTACTATAATAATCCTAAATCTTGTGTGCCTTAATGCAACATTTAAACTTATTTCTGCTGTTCACTGTTCACAAGTTTGCAGGATTGAAAACCTTAATAAATCCACAGTAAAAGTGACGATGCAAAATGGTCAACTTCTGAAAAATCGTCAATTGATTCTGAAAAAATATTGATTGATAAGTAAGCATCACTTGTTTGCAGGTTTTTTTTAAATTCAATCTTAATAGTAATCATTTATAATAATTCCTGATTTGGTGTAAATGTTTATTATTGATGTGAAAACATTTATAATGATGGTGAATATTTCCAGTTGAATCAAATGTATAATATGGCTACCAGAGTGTTGTGGGGAAGTAAAGAGTAACCTAAGTACAAGTAATTAAAATATGTTAATGCAGTAGTCCTTACGTAAGTAGGCTACATGTACTTTTTGAATGTAAAACTGAACTTTGAAAACAGCCTCCAGAGAGCGTAATATGTATTAATACTCACTGAAAACATTGATGAAAATTGCAACAAAAAAAAAGAGGACAGACTGCCAAATAAAATCATGTTTCATTTTCCACTGGCCTGTTTCTCTCAGTCCTTTCTCCACTAGTGAGGCAACAGCGCCCTCTTCTGGCTAAAGGAGGTATTAAAAGCTTACAGCACCTGGTATTCCCAGGCGGTCTCCCATCCAAGTACTAACCAGGCCCGACCCTGCTTAGCTTCCGAGATCGGACGAGATCGGGCGTGTTCAGGGTGGTATGGCCGTAAGCGAATGAACAGGTTGTTAAAGGGTTATTTATACATACTTAGGTTTAAAGTAACACCTCGCCAAAATTAGAGCAAGTGACTATGACCTAGTTGATTTTATTACTTTTCTACTCAAACGTGTGGGCCTATGGATAGACTTACACTTAATCTTACTAGATTCAGCAATACTTTGACGCTGGGAGTTAACTAAAGACTTGCAGCTTGTTTTTAAGACTTGTTTCACGACTTGCGGGCAAACTGAACGTTCAAACGTCTGATAAACACATTGAACAAACCGATTCCGTGAAGATTAACTTCCCTCTTTCAAAACTGGCCTGGTTAGTACTTGGATGGGAGACCGCCTGGGAATCCCAGGTGCTGTAAGCTTTTAATACCTGCTTCAGCCAGCAGGGGGCGCTGTAACCTCCTGCTATGCACTGCAGTTCTTTTTTTATTTGTCTATCATTGCTTCTACTTTCCTACAAAGTAGCTTACACTGAATTTTGATTGGGGATCATCTATAGCATATATAGGGACTGATTGTAATAATTATGAATTTTCATATAATTAGTAAGTGTTCCTTTGTGATTCCTAATGGAGGATTGTTTTTTTTAATGATTAGTTACAATGGAGAATGTGAGGGGATCAAATATGTATGCCCCACAGGGTTATGATTTCTACATGAAACATTGCAATGGCTGATTTATTCATTTGTCATTCAAGATTACCTCAAAACAAGTAAGTGGTGATAAAAACATAATTTCGAGTTGTCCCTTATATCTTAATCAATCACTGCTTAGGCTACTATAATAATCCTAAATCTTGTGTGCCTTAATGCAACATTTAAACTTATTTCTGCTGTTCACTGTTCACAAGTTTGCAGTATTGAAAACCTTAATAAATCCACAGTAAAAGTGACGATGCAAAATGGTCAACTTCTGAAAAATCGTCAATTGATTCTGAAAAAATATTGATTGATAAGTAATCATCACTTGTTTGCAGGTTTTTTTTAAATTCAATCTTAATAGTAATCATTTATAATAATTCCTGATTTGGTGTAAATGTTTATTATTGATGTGAAAACATTTATAATGATGGTGAATATTTCCAGTTGAATCAAATGTATAATATGGCTACCAGAGTGTTGTGGGGAAGTAAAGAGTAACCTAAGTACAAGTAATTAAAATATGTTAATGCAGTAGTCCTTACGTAAGTAGGCTACATGTACTTTTTGAATGTAAAACTGAACTTTGAAAACAGCCTCCAGAGAGCGTAATATGTATTAATACTCACTGAAAACATTGATGAAAATTGCAACAAAAAAAAAGAGGACAGACTGCCAAATAAAATCATGTTTCATTTTCCACTGGCCTGTTTCTCTCAGTCCTTTCTCCACTAGTGAGGCAACAGCGCCCTCTTCTGGCTAAAGGAGGTATTAAAAGCTTACAGCACCTGGTATTCCCAGGCGGTCTCCCATCCAAGTACTAACCAGGCCCGACCCTGCTTAGCTTCCGAGATCGGACGAGATCGGGCGTGTTCAGGGTGGTATGGCCGTAAGCCAATGAACAGGTTGTTAAAGGGTTATTTATACATACTTAGGTTTAAAGTAACACCTCGCCAAAATTAGAGCAAGTGACTATGACCTAGTTGATTTTATTACTTTTCTACTCAAACGTGTGGGCCTATGGATAGACTTACACTTAATCTTACTAGATTCAGCAATACTTTGACGCTGGGAGTTAACTAAAGACTTGCAGCTTGTTTTTAAGACTTGTTTCACGACTTGCGGGCAAACTGAACGTTCAAACGTCTGATAAACACATTGAACAAACCGATTCCGTGAAGATTAACTTCCCTCTTTCAAAACTGGCCTGGTTAGTACTTGGATGGGAGACCGCCTGGGAATCCCAGGTGCTGTAAGCTTTTAATACCTGCTTCAGCCAGCAGGGGACGCTGTAACCTCCTGCTATGCACTGCAGTTCTTCTTTTATTTGTCTATCATTGCTTCTACTTTCCTACAAAGTAGCTTACACTGAATTTTGATTGGGGATCATCTATAGCATATATAGGGACTGATTGTAATAATTATGAATTTTCATATAATTAGTAAGTGTTCCTTTGTGATTCCTAATGGAGGATTGTTTTTTTAATGATTAGTTACAATGGAGAATGTGAGGGGATCAAATATGTATGCCCCACAGGGTTATGATTTCTACATGAAACATTGCAATGGCTGATTTATTCATTTGTCATTCAAGATTACCTCAAAACAAGTAAGTGGTGATAAAAACATAATTTCGAGTTGTCCCTTGTATCTTAATCAATCACTGCTTAGGCTACTATAATAATCCTAAATCTTGTGTGCCTTAATGCAACATTTAAACTTATTTCTGCTGTTCACTGTTCACAAGTTTGCAGGATTGAAAACCTTAATAAATCCACAGTAAAAGTGACGATGCGAAATGGTCAACTTCTGAAAAATCGTCAATTGATTGATAAGTAAGCATCACTTGTTTGCAGGTTTTTTTTAAATTCAATCTTAATAGTAATCATTTATAATAATTCCTGATTTGGTGTAAATGTTTATTATTGATGTGAAAACATTTATAATGATGGTGAATATTTCCAGTTGAATCAAATGTATAATATGGCTACCAGAGTGTTGTGGGGAAGTAAAGAGTAACCTAAGTACAAGTAATTAAAATATGTTAATGCAGTAGTCCTTACGTAAGTAGGCTACATGTACTTTTTGAATGTAAAACTGAACTTTGAAAACAGCCTCCAGAGAGCGTAATATGTATTAATACTCACTGAAAACATTGATGAAAATTGCAACAAAAAAAAAGAGGACAGACTGCCAAATAAAATCATGTTTCATTTTCCACTGGCCTGTTTCTCTCAGTCCTTTCTCCACTAGTGAGGCAACAGCGCCCTCTTCTGGCTAAAGGAGGTATTAAAAGCTTACAGCACCTGGTATTCCCAGGCGGTCTCCCATCCAAGTACTAACCAGGCCCGACCCTGCTTAGCTTCCGAGATCGGACGAGATCGGGCGTGTTCAGGGTGGTATGGCCGTAAGCGAATGAACAGGTTGTTAAAGGGTTATTTATACATACTTAGGTTTAAAGTAACACCTCGCCAAAATTAGAGCAAGTGACTATGACCTAGTTGATTTTATTACTTTTCTACTCAAACGTGTGGGCCTATGGATAGACTTACACTTAATCTTACTAGATTCAGCAATACTTTGACGCTGGGAGTTAACTAAAGACTTGCAGCTTGTTTTTAAGACTTGTTTCACGACTTGCGGGCAAACTGAACGTTCAAACGTCTGATAAACACATTGAACAAACCGATTCCGTGAAGATTAACTTCCCTCTTTCAAAACTGGCCTGGTTAGTACTTGGATGGGAGACCGCCTGGGAATCCCAGGTGCTGTAAGCTTTTAATACCTGCTTCAGCCAGCAGGGGACGCTGTAACCTCCTGCTATGCACTGCAGTTCTTTTTTTATTTGTCTATCATTGCTTCTACTTTCCTACAAAGTAGCTTACACTGAATTTTGATTGGGGATCATCTATAGCATATATAGGGACTGATTGTAATAATTATGAATTTTCATATAATTAGTAAGTGTTCCTTTGTGATTCCTAATGGAGGATTGTTTTTTTAATGATTAGTTACAATGGAGAATGTGAGGGGATCAAATATGTATGCCCCACAGGGTTATGATTTCTACATGAAACATTGCAATGGCTGATTTATTCATTTGTCATTCAAGATTACCTCAAAACAAGTAAGTGGTGATAAAAACATAATTTCGAGTTGTCCCTTGTATCTTAATCAATCACTGCTTAGGCTACTATAATAATCCTAAATCTTGTGTGCCTTAATGCAACATTTAAACTTATTTCTGCTGTTCACTGTTCACAAGTTTGCAGGATTGAAAACCTTAATAAATCCACAGTAAAAGTGACGATGCGAAATGGTCAACTTCTGAAAAATCGTCAATTGATTGATAAGTAAGCATCACTTGTTTGCAGGTTTTTTTTAAATTCAATCTTAATAGTAATCATTTATAATAATTCCTGATTTGGTGTAAATGTTTATTATTGATGTGAAAACATTTATAATGATGGTGAATATTTCCAGTTGAATCAAATGTATAATATGGCTACCAGAGTGTTGTGGGGAAGTAAAGAGTAACCTAAGTACAAGTAATTAAAATATGTTAATGCAGTAGTCCTTACGTAAGTAGGCTACATGTACTTTTTGAATGTAAAACTGAACTTTGAAAACAGCCTCCAGAGAGCGTAATATGTATTAATACTCACTGAAAACATTGATGAAAATTGCAACAAAAAAAAAGAGGACAGACTGCCAAATAAAATCATGTTTCATTTTCCACTGGCCTGTTTCTCTCAGTCCTTTCTCCACTAGTGAGGCAACAGCGCCCTCTTCTGGCTAAAGGAGGTATTAAAAGCTTACAGCACCTGGTATTCCCAGGCGGTCTCCCATCCAAGTACTAACCAGGCCCGACCCTGCTTAGCTTCCGAGATCGGACGAGATCGGGCGTGTTCAGGGTGGTATGGCCGCAAGCGAATGAACAGGTTGTTAAAGGGTTATTTATACATACTTAGGTTTAAAGTAACACCTCGCCAAAATTAGAGCAAGTGACTATGACCTAGTTGATTTTATTACTTTTCTACTCAAACGTGTGGGCCTATGGATAGACTTACACTTAATCTTACTAGATTCAGCAATACTTTGACGCTGGGAGTTAACTAAAGACTTGCAGCTTGTTTTTAAGACTTGTTTCACGACTTGCGGGCAAACTGAACGTTCAAACGTCTGATAAACACATTGAACAAACCGATTCCGTGAAGATTAACTTCCCTCTTTCAAAACTGGCCTGGTTAGTACTTGGATGGGAGACCGCCTGGGAATCCCAGGTGCTGTAAGCTTTTAATACCTGCTTCAGCCAGCAGGGGGCGCTGTAACCTCCTGCTATGCACTGCAGTTCTTTTTTTATTTGTCTATCATTGCTTCTACTTTCCTACAAAGTAGCTTACACTGAATTTTGATTGGGGATCATCTATAGCATATATAGGGACTGATTGTAATAATTATGAATTTTCATATTATTAGTAAGTGTTCCTTTGTGATTCCTAATGGAGGATTGTTTTTTTTAATGATTAGTTACAATGGAGAATGTGAGGGGATCAAATATGTATGCCCCACAGGGTTATGATTTCTACATGAAACATTGCAATGGCTGATTTATTCATTTGTCATTCAAGATTACCTCAAAACAAGTAAGTGGTGATAAAAACATAATTTCGAGTTGTCCCTTGTATCTTAATCAATCACTGCTTAGGCTACTATAATAATCCTAAATCTTGTGTGCCTTAATGCAACATTTAAACTTATTTCTGCTGTTCACTGTTCACAAGTTTGCAGGATTGAAAACCTTAATAAATCCACAGTAAAAGTGACGATGCGAAATGGTCAACTTCTGAAAAATCGTCAATTGATTGATAAGTAAGCATCACTTGTTTGCAGGTTTTTTTTAAATTCAATCTTAATAGTAATCATTTATAATAATTCCTGATTTGGTGTAAATGTTTATTATTGATGTGAAAACATTTATAATGATGGTGAATATTTCCAGTTGAATCAAATGTATAATATGGCTACCAGAGTGTTGTGGGGAAGTAAAGAGTAACCTAAGTACAAGTAATTAAAATATGTTAATGCAGTAGTCCTTACGTAAGTAGGCTACATGTACTTTTTGAATGTAAAACTGAACTTTGAAAACAGCCTCCAGAGAGCGTAATATGTATTAATACTCACTGAAAACATTGATGAAAATTGCAACAAAAAAAAAGAGGACAGACTGCCAAATAAAATCATGTTTCATTTTCCACTGGCCTGTTTCTCTCAGTCCTTTCTCCACTAGTGAGGCAACAGCGCCCTCTTCTGGCTAAAGGAGGTATTAAAAGCTTACAGCACCTGGTATTCCCAGGCGGTCTCCCATCCAAGTACTAACCAGGCCCGACCCTGCTTAGCTTCCGAGATCGGACGAGATCAGGCGTGTTCAGGGTGGTATGGCCGTAAGCGAATGAACAGGTTGTTAAAGGGTTATTTATACATACTTAGGTTTAAAGTAACACCTCGCCAAAATTAGAGCAAGTGACTATGACCTAGTTGATTTTATTACTTTTCTACTCAAACGTGTGGGCCTATGGATAGACTTACACTTAATCTTACTAGATTCAGCAATACTTTGACGCTGGGAGTTAACTAAAGACTTGCAGCTTGTTTTTAAGACTTGTTTCACGACTTGCGGGCAAACTGAACGTTCAAACGTCTGATAAACACATTGAACAAACCGATTCCGTGAAGATTAACTTCCCTCTTTCAAAACTGGCCTGGTTAGTACTTGGATGGGAGACCGCCTGGGAATCCCAGGTGCTGTAAGCTTTTAATACCTGCTTCAGCCAGCAGGGGACGCTGTAACCTCCTGCTATGCACTGCAGTTCTTTTTTTATTTGTCTATCATTGCTTCTACTTTCCTACAAAGTAGCTTACACTGAATTTTGATTGGGGATCATCTATAGCATATATAGGGACTGATTGTAATAATTATGAATTTTCATATAATTAGTAAGTGTTCCTTTGTGATTCCTAATGGAGGATTGTTTTTTTAATGATTGGTTACAATGGAGAATGTGAGGGGATCAAATATGTATGCCCCACAGGGTTATGATTTCTACATGAAACATTGCAATGGCTGATTTATTCATTTGTCATTCAAGATTACCTCAAAACAAGTAAGTGGTGATAAAAACATAATTTCGAGTTGTCCCTTGTATCTTAATCAATCACTGCTTAGGCTACTATAATAATCCTAAATCTTGTGTGCCTTAATGCAACATTTAAACTTATTTCTGCTGTTCACTGTTCACAAGTTTGCAGGATTGAAAACCTTAATAAATCCACAGTAAAAGTGACGATGCGAAATGGTCAACTTCTGAAAAATCGTCAATTGATTGATAAGTAAGCATCACTTGTTTGCAGGTTTTTTTTAAATTCAATCTTAATAGTAATCATTTATAATAATTCCTGATTTGGTGTAAATGTTTATTATTGATGTGAAAACATTTATAATGATGGTGAATATTTCCAGTTGAATCAAATGTATAATATGGCTACCAGAGTGTTGTGGGGAAGTAAAGAGTAACCTAAGTACAAGTAATTAAAATATGTTAATGCAGTAGTCCTTACGTAAGTAGGCTACATGTACTTTTTGAATGTAAAACTGAACTTTGAAAACAGCCTCCAGAGAGCGTAATATGTATTAATACTCACTGAAAACATTGATGAAAATTGCAACAACAAAAAAAAAAGAGAGGACAGACTGCCAAATAAAATCATGTTTCATTTTCCACTGGCCTGTTTCTCTCAGTCCTTTCTCCACTAGTGAGGCAACAGCGCCCTCTTCTGGCTAAAGGAGGTATTAAAAGCTTACAGCACCTGGTATTCCCAGGCGGTCTCCCATCCAAGTACTAACCAGGCCCGTCCCTGCTTAGCTTCCGAGATCGGACGAGATCGGGCGTGTTCAGGGTGGTATGGCCGTAAGCGAATGAACAGGTTGTTAAAGGGTTATTTATACATACTTAGGTTTAAAGTAACACCTCGCCAAAATTAGAGCAAGTGACTATGACCTAGTTGATTTTATTACTTTTCTACTCAAACGTGTGGGCCTATGGATAGACTTACACTTAATCTTACTAGATTCAGCAATACTTTGACGCTGGGAGTTAACTAAAGACTTGCAGCTTGTTTTTAAGACTTGTTTCACGACTTGCGGGCAAACTGAACGTTCAAACGTCTGATAAACACATTGAACAAACCGATTCCGTGAAGATTAACTTCCCTCTTTCAAAACTGGCCTGGTTAGTACTTGGATGGGAGACCGCCTGGGAATCCCAGGTGCTGTAAGCTTTTAATACCTGCTTCAGCCAGCAGGGGGCGCTGTAACCTCCTGCTATGCACTGCAGTTCTTTTTTTATTTGTCTATCATTGCTTCTACTTTCCTACAAAGTAGCTTACACTGAATTTTGATTGGGGATCATCTATAGCATATATAGGGACTGATTGTAATAATTATGAATTTTCATATAATTAGTAAGTGTTCCTTTGTGATTCCTAATGGAGGATTGTTTTTTTTAATGATTAGTTACAATGGAGAATGTGAGGGGATCAAATATGTATGCCCCACAGGGTTATGATTTCTACATGAAACATTGCAATGGCTGATTTATTCATTTGTCATTCAAGATTACCTCAAAACAAGTAAGTGGTGATAAAAACATAATTTCGAGTTGTCCCTTATATCTTAATCAATCACTGCTTAGGCTACTATAATAATCCTAAATCTTGTGTGCCTTAATGCAACATTTAAACTTATTTCTGCTGTTCACTGTTCACAAGTTTGCAGTATTGAAAACCTTAATAAATCCACAGTAAAAGTGACGATGCAAAATGGTCAACTTCTGAAAAATCGTCAATTGATTCTGAAAAAATATTGATTGATAAGTAAGCATCACTTGTTTGCAGGTTTTTTTTAAATTCAATCTTAATAGTAATCATTTATAATAATTCCTGATTTGGTGTAAATGTTTATTATTGATGTGAAAACATTTATAATGATGGTGAATATTTCCAGTTGAATCAAATGTATAATATGGCTACCAGAGTGTTGTGGGGAAGTAAAGAGTAACCTAAGTACAAGTAATTAAAATATGTTAATGCAGTAGTCCTTACGTAAGTAGGCTACATGTACTTTTTGAATGTAAAACTGAACTTTGAAAACAGCCTCCAGAGAGCGTAATATGTATTAATACTCACTGAAAACATTGATGAAAATTGCAACAAAAAAAAAGAGGACAGACTGCCAAATAAAATCATGTTTCATTTTCCACTGGCCTGTTTCTCTCAGTCCTTTCTCCACTAGTGAGGCAACAGCGCCCTCTTCTGGCTAAAGGAGGTATTAAAAGCTTACAGCACCTGGTATTCCCAGGCGGTCTCCCATCCAAGTACTAACCAGGCCCGACCCTGCTTAGCTTCCGAGATCGGACGAGATCAGGCGTGTTCAGGGTGGTATGGCCGTAAGCGAATGAACAGGTTGTTAAAGGGTTATTTATACATACTTAGGTTTAAAGTAACACCTCGCCAAAATTAGAGCAAGTGACTATGACCTAGTTGATTTTATTACTTTTCTACTCAAACGTGTGGGCCTATGGATAGACTTACACTTAATCTTACTAGATTCAGCAATACTTTGACGCTGGGAGTTAACTAAAGACTTGCAGCTTGTTTTTAAGACTTGTTTCACGACTTGCGGGCAAACTGAACGTTCAAACGTCTGATAAACACATTGAACAAACCGATTCCGTGAAGATTAACTTCCCTCTTTCAAAACTGGCCTGGTTAGTACTTGGATGGGAGACCGCCTGGGAATCCCAGGTGCTGTAAGCTTTTAATACCTGCTTCAGCCAGCAGGGGGCGCTGTAACCTCCTGCTATGCACTGCAGTTCTTTTTTTATTTGTCTATCATTGCTTCTACTTTCCTACAAAGTAGCTTACACTGAATTTTGATTGGGGATCATCTATAGCATATATAGGGACTGATTGTAATAATTATGAATTTTCATATAATTAGTAAGTGTTCCTTTGTGATTCCTAATGGAGGATTGTTTTTTTTAATGATTAGTTACAATGGAGAATGTGAGGGGATCAAATATGTATGCCCCACAGGGTTATGATTTCTACATGAAACATTGCAATGGCTGATTTATTCATTTGTCATTCAAGATTACCTCAAAACAAGTAAGTGGTGATAAAAACATAATTTCGAGTTGTCCCTTATATCTTAATCAATCACTGCTTAGGCTACTATAATAATCCTAAATCTTGTGTGCCTTAATGCAACATTTAAACTTATTTCTGCTGTTCACTGTTCACAAGTTTGCAGTATTGAAAACCTTAATAAATCCACAGTAAAAGTGACGATGCAAAATGGTCAACTTCTGAAAAATCGTCAATTGATTGATAAGTAAGCATCACTTGTTTGCAGGTTTTTTTTAAATTCAATCTTAATAGTAATCATTTATAATAATTCCTGATTTGGTGTAAATGTTTATTATTGATGTGAAAACATTTATAATGATGGTGAATATTTCCAGTTGAATCAAATGTATAATATGGCTACCAGAGTGTTGTGGGGAAGTAAAGAGTAACCTAAGTACAAGTAATTAAAATATGTTAATGCAGTAGTCCTTACTTAAGTAGGCTACATGTACTTTTTGAATGTAAAACTGAACTTTGAAAACAGCCTCCAGAGAGCGTAATATGTATTAATACTCACTGAAAACATTGATGAAAATTGCAACAACAAAAAAAAAAGAGAGGACAGACTGCCAAATAAAATCATGTTTCATTTTCCACTGGCCTGTTTCTCTCAGTCCTTTCTCCACTAGTGAGGCAACAGCGCCCTCTTCTGGCTAAAGGAGGTATTAAAAGCTTACAGCACCTGGTATTCCCAGGCGGTCTCCCATCCAAGTACTAACCAGGCCCGACCCTGCTTAGCTTCCGAGATCGGACGAGATCGGGCGTGTTCAGGGTGGTATGGCCGTAAGTGAATGAACAGGTTGTTAAAGGGTTATTTATACATAGTTAGGTTTAAAGTAACACCTCGCCAAAATTAGAGCAAGTGACTATGACCTAGTTGATTTTATTACTTTTCTACTCAAACGTGTGGGCCTATGGATAGACTTACACTTAATCTTACTAGATTCAGCAATACTTTGACGCTGGGAGTTAACTAAAGACTTGCAGCTTGTTTTTAAGACTTGTTTCACGACTTGCGGGCAAACTGAACGTTCAAACGTCTGATAAACACATTGAACAAACCGATTCCGTGAAGATTAACTTCCCTCTTTCAAAACTGGCCTGGTTAGTACTTGGATGGGAGACCGCCTGGGAATCCCAGGTGCTGTAAGCTTTTAATACCTGCTTCAGCCAGCAGGGGGCGCTGTAACCTCCTGCTATGCACTGCAGTTCTTTTTTTATTTGTCTATCATTGCTTCTACTTTCCTACAAAGTAGCTTACACTGAATTTTGATTGGGGATCATCTATAGCATATATAGGGACTGATTGTAATAATTATGAATTTTCATATAATTAGTAAGTGTTCCTTTGTGATTCCTAATGGAGGATTGTTTTTTTTAATGATTAGTTACAATGGAGAATGTGAGGGGATCAAATATGTATGCCCCACAGGGTTATGATTTCTACATGAAACATTGCAATGGCTGATTTATTCATTTGTCATTCAAGATTACCTCAAAACAAGTAAGTGGTGATAAAAACATAATTTCGAGTTGTCCCTTATATCTTAATCAATCACTGCTTAGGCTACTATAATAATCCTAAATCTTGTGTGCCTTAATGCAACATTTAAACTTATTTCTGCTGTTCACTGTTCACAAGTTTGCAGTATTGAAAACCTTAATAAATCCACAGTAAAAGTGACGATGCAAAATGGTCAACTTCTGAAAAATCGTCAATTGATTCTGAAAAAATATTGATTGATAAGTAAGCATCACTTGTTTGCAGGTTTTTTTTAAATTCAATCTTAATAGTAATCATTTATAATAATTCCTGATTTGGTGTAAATGTTTATTATTGATGTGAAAACATTTATAATGATGGTGAATATTTCCAGTTGAATCAAATGTATAATATGGCTACCAGAGTGTTGTGGGGAAGTAAAGAGTAACCTAAGTACAAGTAATTAAAATATGTTAATGCAGTAGTCCTTACGTAAGTAGGCTACATGTACTTTTTGAATGTAAAACTGAACTTTGAAAACAGCCTCCAGAGAGCGTAATATGTATTAATACTCACTGAAAACATTGATGAAAATTGCAACAAAAAAAAAGAGGACAGACTGCCAAATAAAATCATGTTTCATTTTCCACTGGCCTGTTTCTCTCAGTCCTTTCTCCACTAGTGAGGCAACAGCGCCCTCTTCTGGCTAAAGGAGGTATTAAAAGCTTACAGCACCTGGTATTCCCAGGCGGTCTCCCATCCAAGTACTAACCAGGCCCGACCCTGCTTAGCTTCCGAGATCGGACGAGATCGGGCGTGTTCAGGGTGGTATGGCCGTAAGCGAATGAACAGGTTGTTAAAGGGTTATTTATACATACTTAGGTTTAAAGTAACACCTCGCCAAAATTAGAGCAAGTGACTATGACCTAGTTGATTTTATTACTTTTCTACTCAAACGTGTGGGCCTATGGATAGACTTACACTTAATCTTACTAGATTCAGCAATACTTTGACGCTGGGAGTTAACTAAAGACTTGCAGCTTGTTTTTAAGACTTGTTTCACGACTTGCGGGCAAACTGAACGTTCAAACGTCTGATAAACACATTGAACAAACCGATTCCGTGAAGATTAACTTCCCTCTTTCAAAACTGGCCTGGTTAGTACTTGGATGGGAGACCGCCTGGGAATCCCAGGTGCTGTAAGCTTTTAATACCTGCTTCAGCCAGCAGGGGACGCTGTAACCTCCTGCTATGCACTGCAGTTCTTTTTTTATTTGTCTATCATTGCTTCTACTTTCCTACAAAGTAGCTTACACTGAATTTTGATTGGGGATCATCTATAGCATATATAGGGACTGATTGTAATAATTATGAATTTTCATATAATTAGTAAGTGTTCCTTTGTGATTCCTAATGGAGGATTGTTTTTTTAATGATTAGTTACAATGGAGAATGTGAGGGGATCAAATATGTATGCCCCACAGGGTTATGATTTCTACATGAAACATTGCAATGGCTGATTTATTCATTTGTCATTCAAGATTACCTCAAAACAAGTAAGTGGTGATAAAAACATAATTTCGAGTTGTCCCTTGTATCTTAATCAATCACTGCTTAGGCTACTATAATAATCCTAAATCTTGTGTGCCTTAATGCAACATTTAAACTTATTTCTGCTGTTCACTGTTCACAAGTTTGCAGGATTGAAAACCTTAATAAATCCACAGTAAAAGTGACGATGCGAAATGGTCAACTTCTGAAAAATCGTCAATTGATTGATAAGTAAGCATCACTTGTTTGCAGGTTTTTTTTAAATTCAATCTTAATAGTAATCATTTATAATAATTCCTGATTTGGTGTAAATGTTTATTATTGATGTGAAAACATTTATAATGATGGTGAATATTTCCAGTTGAATCAAATGTATAATATGGCTACCAGAGTGTTGTGGGGAAGTAAAGAGTAACCTAAGTACAAGTAATTAAAATATGTTAATGCAGTAGTCCTTACGTAAGTAGGCTACATGTACTTTTTGAATGTAAAACTGAACTTTGAAAACAGCCTCCAGAGAGCGTAATATGTATTAATACTCACTGAAAACATTGATGAAAATTGCAACAAAAAAAAAGAGGACAGACTGCCAAATAAAATCATGTTTCATTTTCCACTGGCCTGTTTCTCTCAGTCCTTTCTCCACTAGTGAGGCAACAGCGCCCTCTTCTGGCTAAAGGAGGTATTAAAAGCTTACAGCACCTGGTATTCCCAGGCGGTCTCCCATCCAAGTACTAACCAGGCCCGACCCTGCTTAGCTTCCGAGATCGGACGAGATCGGGCGTGTTCAGGGTGGTATGGCCGCAAGCGAATGAACAGGTTGTTAAAGGGTTATTTATACATACTTAGGTTTAAAGTAACACCTCGCCAAAATTAGAGCAAGTGACTATGACCTAGTTGATTTTATTACTTTTCTACTCAAACGTGTGGGCCTATGGATAGACTTACACTTAATCTTACTAGATTCAGCAATACTTTGACGCTGGGAGTTAACTAAAGACTTGCAGCTTGTTTTTAAGACTTGTTTCACGACTTGCGGGCAAACTGAACGTTCAAACGTCTGATAAACACATTGAACAAACCGATTCCGTGAAGATTAACTTCCCTCTTTCAAAACTGGCCTGGTTAGTACTTGGATGGGAGACCGCCTGGGAATCCCAGGTGCTGTAAGCTTTTAATACCTGCTTCAGCCAGCAGGGGGCGCTGTAACCTCCTGCTATGCACTGCAGTTCTTTTTTTATTTGTCTATCATTGCTTCTACTTTCCTACAAAGTAGCTTACACTGAATTTTGATTGGGGATCATCTATAGCATATATAGGGACTGATTGTAATAATTATGAATTTTCATATTATTAGTAAGTGTTCCTTTGTGATTCCTAATGGAGGATTGTTTTTTTTAATGATTAGTTACAATGGAGAATGTGAGGGGATCAAATATGTATGCCCCACAGGGTTATGATTTCTACATGAAACATTGCAATGGCTGATTTATTCATTTGTCATTCAAGATTACCTCAAAACAAGTAAGTGGTGATAAAAACATAATTTCGAGTTGTCCCTTGTATCTTAATCAATCACTGCTTAGGCTACTATAATAATCCTAAATCTTGTGTGCCTTAATGCAACATTTAAACTTATTTCTGCTGTTCACTGTTCACAAGTTTGCAGGATTGAAAACCTTAATAAATCCACAGTAAAAGTGACGATGCGAAATGGTCAACTTCTGAAAAATCGTCAATTGATTGATAAGTAAGCATCACTTGTTTGCAGGTTTTTTTTAAATTCAATCTTAATAGTAATCATTTATAATAATTCCTGATTTGGTGTAAATGTTTATTATTGATGTGAAAACATTTATAATGATGGTGAATATTTCCAGTTGAATCAAATGTATAATATGGCTACCAGAGTGTTGTGGGGAAGTAAAGAGTAACCTAAGTACAAGTAATTAAAATATGTTAATGCAGTAGTCCTTACGTAAGTAGGCTACATGTACTTTTTGAATGTAAAACTGAACTTTGAAAACAGCCTCCAGAGAGCGTAATATGTATTAATACTCACTGAAAACATTGATGAAAATTGCAACAAAAAAAAAGAGGACAGACTGCCAAATAAAATCATGTTTCATTTTCCACTGGCCTGTTTCTCTCAGTCCTTTCTCCACTAGTGAGGCAACAGCGCCCTCTTCTGGCTAAAGGAGGTATTAAAAGCTTACAGCACCTGGTATTCCCAGGCGGTCTCCCATCCAAGTACTAACCAGGCCCGACCCTGCTTAGCTTCCGAGATCGGACGAGATCAGGCGTGTTCAGGGTGGTATGGCCGTAAGCGAATGAACAGGTTGTTAAAGGGTTATTTATACATACTTAGGTTTAAAGTAACACCTCGCCAAAATTAGAGCAAGTGACTATGACCTAGTTGATTTTATTACTTTTCTACTCAAACGTGTGGGCCTATGGATAGACTTACACTTAATCTTACTAGATTCAGCAATACTTTGACGCTGGGAGTTAACTAAAGACTTGCAGCTTGTTTTTAAGACTTGTTTCACGACTTGCGGGCAAACTGAACGTTCAAACGTCTGATAAACACATTGAACAAACCGATTCCGTGAAGATTAACTTCCCTCTTTCAAAACTGGCCTGGTTAGTACTTGGATGGGAGACCGCCTGGGAATCCCAGGTGCTGTAAGCTTTTAATACCTGCTTCAGCCAGCAGGGGACGCTGTAACCTCCTGCTATGCACTGCAGTTCTTTTTTTATTTGTCTATCATTGCTTCTACTTTCCTACAAAGTAGCTTACACTGAATTTTGATTGGGGATCATCTATAGCATATATAGGGACTGATTGTAATAATTATGAATTTTCATATAATTAGTAAGTGTTCCTTTGTGATTCCTAATGGAGGATTGTTTTTTTAATGATTGGTTACAATGGAGAATGTGAGGGGATCAAATATGTATGCCCCACAGGGTTATGATTTCTACATGAAACATTGCAATGGCTGATTTATTCATTTGTCATTCAAGATTACCTCAAAACAAGTAAGTGGTGATAAAAACATAATTTCGAGTTGTCCCTTGTATCTTAATCAATCACTGCTTAGGCTACTATAATAATCCTAAATCTTGTGTGCCTTAATGCAACATTTAAACTTATTTCTGCTGTTCACTGTTCACAAGTTTGCAGGATTGAAAACCTTAATAAATCCACAGTAAAAGTGACGATGCGAAATGGTCAACTTCTGAAAAATCGTCAATTGATTGATAAGTAAGCATCACTTGTTTGCAGGTTTTTTTTAAATTCAATCTTAATAGTAATCATTTATAATAATTCCTGATTTGGTGTAAATGTTTATTATTGATGTGAAAACATTTATAATGATGGTGAATATTTCCAGTTGAATCAAATGTATAATATGGCTACCAGAGTGTTGTGGGGAAGTAAAGAGTAACCTAAGTACAAGTAATTAAAATATGTTAATGCAGTAGTCCTTACGTAAGTAGGCTACATGTACTTTTTGAATGTAAAACTGAACTTTGAAAACAGCCTCCAGAGAGCGTAATATGTATTAATACTCACTGAAAACATTGATGAAAATTGCAACAACAAAAAAAAAAGAGAGGACAGACTGCCAAATAAAATCATGTTTCATTTTCCACTGGCCTGTTTCTCTCAGTCCTTTCTCCACTAGTGAGGCAACAGCGCCCTCTTCTGGCTAAAGGAGGTATTAAAAGCTTACAGCACCTGGTATTCCCAGGCGGTCTCCCATCCAAGTACTAACCAGGCCCGTCCCTGCTTAGCTTCCGAGATCGGACGAGATCGGGCGTGTTCAGGGTGGTATGGCCGTAAGCGAATGAACAGGTTGTTAAAGGGTTATTTATACATACTTAGGTTTAAAGTAACACCTCGCCAAAATTAGAGCAAGTGACTATGACCTAGTTGATTTTATTACTTTTCTACTCAAACGTGTGGGCCTATGGATAGACTTACACTTAATCTTACTAGATTCAGCAATACTTTGACGCTGGGAGTTAACTAAAGACTTGCAGCTTGTTTTTAAGACTTGTTTCACGACTTGCGGGCAAACTGAACGTTCAAACGTCTGATAAACACATTGAACAAACCGATTCCGTGAAGATTAACTTCCCTCTTTCAAAACTGGCCTGGTTAGTACTTGGATGGGAGACCGCCTGGGAATCCCAGGTGCTGTAAGCTTTTAATACCTGCTTCAGCCAGCAGGGGGCGCTGTAACCTCCTGCTATGCACTGCAGTTCTTTTTTTATTTGTCTATCATTGCTTCTACTTTCCTACAAAGTAGCTTACACTGAATTTTGATTGGGGATCATCTATAGCATATATAGGGACTGATTGTAATAATTATGAATTTTCATATAATTAGTAAGTGTTCCTTTGTGATTCCTAATGGAGGATTGTTTTTTTTAATGATTAGTTACAATGGAGAATGTGAGGGGATCAAATATGTATGCCCCACAGGGTTATGATTTCTACATGAAACATTGCAATGGCTGATTTATTCATTTGTCATTCAAGATTACCTCAAAACAAGTAAGTGGTGATAAAAACATAATTTCGAGTTGTCCCTTATATCTTAATCAATCACTGCTTAGGCTACTATAATAATCCTAAATCTTGTGTGCCTTAATGCAACATTTAAACTTATTTCTGCTGTTCACTGTTCACAAGTTTGCAGTATTGAAAACCTTAATAAATCCACAGTAAAAGTGACGATGCAAAATGGTCAACTTCTGAAAAATCGTCAATTGATTCTGAAAAAATATTGATTGATAAGTAAGCATCACTTGTTTGCAGGTTTTTTTTAAATTCAATCTTAATAGTAATCATTTATAATAATTCCTGATTTGGTGTAAATGTTTATTATTGATGTGAAAACATTTATAATGATGGTGAATATTTCCAGTTGAATCAAATGTATAATATGGCTACCAGAGTGTTGTGGGGAAGTAAAGAGTAACCTAAGTACAAGTAATTAAAATATGTTAATGCAGTAGTCCTTACGTAAGTAGGCTACATGTACTTTTTGAATGTAAAACTGAACTTTGAAAACAGCCTCCAGAGAGCGTAATATGTATTAATACTCACTGAAAACATTGATGAAAATTGCAACAAAAAAAAAGAGGACAGACTGCCAAATAAAATCATGTTTCATTTTCCACTGGCCTGTTTCTCTCAGTCCTTTCTCCACTAGTGAGGCAACAGCGCCCTCTTCTGGCTAAAGGAGGTATTAAAAGCTTACAGCACCTGGTATTCCCAGGCGGTCTCCCATCCAAGTACTAACCAGGCCCGACCCTGCTTAGCTTCCGAGATCGGACGAGATCAGGCGTGTTCAGGGTGGTATGGCCGTAAGCGAATGAACAGGTTGTTAAAGGGTTATTTATACATACTTAGGTTTAAAGTAACACCTCGCCAAAATTAGAGCAAGTGACTATGACCTAGTTGATTTTATTACTTTTCTACTCAAACGTGTGGGCCTATGGATAGACTTACACTTAATCTTACTAGATTCAGCAATACTTTGACGCTGGGAGTTAACTAAAGACTTGCAGCTTGTTTTTAAGACTTGTTTCACGACTTGCGGGCAAACTGAACGTTCAAACGTCTGATAAACACATTGAACAAACCGATTCCGTGAAGATTAACTTCCCTCTTTCAAAACTGGCCTGGTTAGTACTTGGATGGGAGACCGCCTGGGAATCCCAGGTGCTGTAAGCTTTTAATACCTGCTTCAGCCAGCAGGGGGCGCTGTAACCTCCTGCTATGCACTGCAGTTCTTTTTTTATTTGTCTATCATTGCTTCTACTTTCCTACAAAGTAGCTTACACTGAATTTTGATTGGGGATCATCTATAGCATATATAGGGACTGATTGTAATAATTATGAATTTTCATATAATTAGTAAGTGTTCCTTTGTGATTCCTAATGGAGGATTGTTTTTTTTAATGATTAGTTACAATGGAGAATGTGAGGGGATCAAATATGTATGCCCCACAGGGTTATGATTTCTACATGAAACATTGCAATGGCTGATTTATTCATTTGTCATTCAAGATTACCTCAAAACAAGTAAGTGGTGATAAAAACATAATTTCGAGTTGTCCCTTATATCTTAATCAATCACTGCTTAGGCTACTATAATAATCCTAAATCTTGTGTGCCTTAATGCAACATTTAAACTTATTTCTGCTGTTCACTGTTCACAAGTTTGCAGTATTGAAAACCTTAATAAATCCACAGTAAAAGTGACGATGCAAAATGGTCAACTTCTGAAAAATCGTCAATTGATTCTGAAAAAATATTGATTGATAAGTAAGCATCACTTGTTTGCAGGTTTTTTTTAAATTCAATCTTAATAGTAATCATTTATAATAATTCCTGATTTGGTGTAAATGTTTATTATTGATGTGAAAACATTTATAATGATGGTGAATATTTCCAGTTGAATCAAATGTATAATATGGCTACCAGAGTGTTGTGGGGAAGTAAAGAGTAACCTAAGTACAAGTAATTAAAATATGTTAATGCAGTAGTCCTTACTTAAGTAGGCTACATGTACTTTTTGAATGTAAAACTGAACTTTGAAAACAGCCTCCAGAGAGCGTAATATGTATTAATACTCACTGAAAACATTGATGAAAATTGCAACAACAAAAAAAAAAGAGAGGACAGACTGCCAAATAAAATCATGTTTCATTTTCCACTGGCCTGTTTCTCTCAGTCCTTTCTCCACTAGTGAGGCAACAGCGCCCTCTTCTGGCTAAAGGAGGTATTAAAAGCTTACAGCACCTGGTATTCCCAGGCGGTCTCCCATCCAAGTACTAACCAGGCCCGACCCTGCTTAGCTTCCGAGATCGGACGAGATCGGGCGTGTTCAGGGTGGTATGGCCGTAAGTGAATGAACAGGTTGTTAAAGGGTTATTTATACATAGTTAGGTTTAAAGTAACACCTCGCCAAAATTAGAGCAAGTGACTATGACCTAGTTGATTTTATTACTTTTCTACTCAAACGTGTGGGCCTATGGATAGACTTACACTTAATCTTACTAGATTCAGCAATACTTTGACGCTGGGAGTTAACTAAAGACTTGCAGCTTGTTTTTAAGACTTGTTTCACGACTTGCGGGCAAACTGAACGTTCAAACGTCTGATAAACACATTGAACAAACCGATTCCGTGAAGATTAACTTCCCTCTTTCAAAACTGGCCTGGTTAGTACTTGGATGGGAGACCGCCTGGGAATCCCAGGTGCTGTAAGCTTTTAATACCTGCTTCAGCCAGCAGGGGGCGCTGTAACCTCCTGCTATGCACTGCAGTTCTTTTTTTATTTGTCTATCATTGCTTCTACTTTCCTACAAAGTAGCTTACACTGAATTTTGATTGGGGATCATCTATAGCATATATAGGGACTGATTGTAATAATTATGAATTTTCATATAATTAGTAAGTGTTCCTTTGTGATTCCTAATGGAGGATTGTTTTTTTTAATGATTAGTTACAATGGAGAATGTGAGGGGATCAAATATGTATGCCCCACAGGGTTATGATTTCTACATGAAACATTGCAATGGCTGATTTATTCATTTGTCATTCAAGATTACCTCAAAACAAGTAAGTGGTGATAAAAACATAATTTCGAGTTGTCCCTTATATCTTAATCAATCACTGCTTAGGCTACTATAATAATCCTAAATCTTGTGTGCCTTAATGCAACATTTAAACTTATTTCTGCTGTTCACTGTTCACAAGTTTGCAGTATTGAAAACCTTAATAAATCCACAGTAAAAGTGACGATGCAAAATGGTCAACTTCTGAAAAATCGTCAATTGATTCTGAAAAAATATTGATTGATAAGTAAGCATCACTTGTTTGCAGGTTTTTTTTAAATTCAATCTTAATAGTAATCATTTATAATAATTCCTGATTTGGTGTAAATGTTTATTATTGATGTGAAAACATTTATAATGATGGTGAATATTTCCAGTTGAATCAAATGTATAATATGGCTACCAGAGTGTTGTGGGGAAGTAAAGAGTAACCTAAGTACAAGTAATTAAAATATGTTAATGCAGTAGTCCTTACGTAAGTAGGCTACATGTACTTTTTGAATGTAAAACTGAACTTTGAAAACAGCCTCCAGAGAGCGTAATATGTATTAATACTCACTGAAAACATTGATGAAAATTGCAACAAAAAAAAAGAGGACAGACTGCCAAATAAAATCATGTTTCATTTTCCACTGGCCTGTTTCTCTCAGTCCTTTCTCCACTAGTGAGGCAACAGCGCCCTCTTCTGGCTAAAGGAGGTATTAAAAGCTTACAGCACCTGGTATTCCCAGGCGGTCTCCCATCCAAGTACTAACCAGGCCCGACCCTGCTTAGCTTCCGAGATCGGACAAGATCGGGCGTGTTCAGGGTGGTATGGCCGTAAGCGAATGAACAGGTTGTTAAAGGGTTATTTATACATACTTAGGTTTAAAGTAACACCTCGCCAAAATTAGAGCAAGTGACTATGACCTAGTTGATTTTATTACTTTTCTACTCAAACGTGAAGGCCTATGGATAGACTTACACTTAATCTTACTAGATTCAGCAATACTTTGACGCTGGGAGTTAACTAAAGACTTGCAGCTTGTTTTTAAGACTTGTTTCACGACTTGCGGGCAAACTGAACGTTCAAACGTCTGATAAACACATTGAACAAACCGATTCCGTGAAGATTAACTTCCCTCTTTCAAAACTGGCCTGGTTAGTACTTGGATGGGAGACCGCCTGGGAATCCCAGGTGCTGTAAGCTTTTAATACCTGCTTCAGCCAGCAGGGGGCGCTGTAACCTCCTGCTATGCACTGCAGTTCTTTTTTTATTTGTCTATCATTGCTTCTACTTTCCTACAAAGTAGCTTACACTGAATTTTGATTGGGGATCATCTATAGCATATATAGGGACTGATTGTAATAATTATGAATTTTCATATAATTAGTAAGTGTTCCTTTGTGATTCCTAATGGAGGATTGTTTTTTTAATGATTAGTTACAATGGAGAATGTGAGGGGATCAAATATGTATGCCCCACAGGGTTATGATTTCTACATGAAACATTGCAATGGCTGATTTATTCATTTGTCATTCAAGATTACCTCAAAACAAGTAAGTGGTGATAAAAACATAATTTCGAGTTGTCCCTTGTATCTTAATCAATCACTGCTTAGGCTACTATAATAATCCTAAATCTTGTGTGCCTTAATGCAACATTTAAACTTATTTCTGCTGTTCACTGTTCACAAGTTTGCAGGATTGAAAACCTTAATAAATCCACAGTAAAAGTGACGATGCGAAATGGTCAACTTCAGAAAAATCGTCAATTGATTGATAAGTAAGCATCACTTGTTTGCAGGTTTTTTTTAAATTCAATCTTAATAGTAATCATTTATAATAATTCCTGATTTGGTGTAAATGTTTATTATTGATGTGAAAACATTTATAATGATGGTGAATATTTCCAGTTGAATCAAATGTATAATATGGCTACCAGAGTGTTGTGGGGAAGTAAAGAGTAACCTAAGTACAAGTAATTAAAATATGTTAATGCAGTAGTCCTTACTTAAGTAGGCTACATGTACTTTTTGAATGTAAAACTGAACTTTGAAAACAGCCTCCAGAGAGCGTAATATGTATTAATACTCACTGAAAACATTGATGAAAATTGCAACAACAAAAAAAAAAGAGAGGACAGACTGCCAAATAAAATCATGTTTCATTTTCCACTGGCCTGTTTCTCTCAGTCCTTTCTCCACTAGTGAGGCAACAGCGCCCTCTTCTGGCTAAAGGAGGTATTAAAAGCTTACAGCACCTGGTATTCCCAGGCGGTCTCCCATCCAAGTACTAACCAGGCCCGACCCTGCTTAGCTTCCGAGATCGGACGAGTTCGGGCGTGTTCAGGGTGGTATGGCCGTAAGTGAATGAACAGGTTGTTAAAGGGTTATTTATACATACTTAGGTTTAAAGTAACACCTCGCCAAAATTAGAGCAAGTGACTATGACCTAGTTGATTTTATTACTTTTCTACTCAAACGTGTGGGCCTATGGATAGACTTACACTTAATCTTACTAGATTCAGCAATACTTTGACGCTGGGAGTTAACTAAAGACTTGCAGCTTGTTTTTAAGACTTGTTTCACGACTTGCGGGCAAACTGAACGTTCAAACGTCTGATAAACACATTGAACAAACCGATTCCGTGAAGATTAACTTCCCTCTTTCAAAACTGGCCTGGTTAGTACTTGGATGGGAGACCGCCTGGGAATCCCAGGTGCTGTAAGCTTTTAATACCTGCTTCAGCCAGCAGGGGGCGCTGTAACCTCCTGCTATGCACTGCAGTTCTTTTTTTATTTGTCTATCATTGCTTCTACTTTCCTACAAAGTAGCTTACACTGAATTTTGATTGGGGATCATCTATAGCATATATAGGGACTGATTGTAATAATTATGAATTTTCATATAATTAGTAAGTGTTCCTTTGTGATTCCTAATGGAGGATTGTTTTTTTTAATGATTAGTTACAATGGAGAATGTGAGGGGATCAAATATGTATGCCCCACAGGGTTATGATTTCTACATGAAAGATTGCAATGGCTGATTTATTCATTTGTCATTCAAGATTACCTCAAAACAAGTAAGTGGTGATAAAAACATAATTTCGAGTTGTCCCTTATATCTTAATCAATCACTGCTTAGGCTACTATAATAATCCTAAATCTTGTGTGCCTTAATGCAACATTTAAACTTATTTCTGCTGTTCACTGTTCACAAGTTTGCAGTATTGAAAACCTTAATAAATCCACAGTAAAAGTGACGATGCAAAATGGTCAACTTCTG
>NC_089207.1:7847552-7882552 GCF_963930695.1 Labrus bergylta
GCAACAACAAAAAAAAAAGAGAGGACAGACTGCCAAATAAAATCATGTTTCATTTTCCACTGGCCTGTTTCTCTCAGTCCTTTCTCCACTAGTGAGGCAACAGCGCCCTCTTCTGGCTAAAGGAGGTATTAAAAGCTTACAGCACCTGGTATTCCCAGGCGGTCTCCCATCCAAGTACTAACCAGGCCCGACCCTGCTTAGCTTCCGAGATCGGACGAGATCGGGCGTGTTCAGGGTGGTATGGCCGTAAGCGAATGAACAGGTTGTTAAAGGGTTATTTATACATACTTAGGTTTAAAGTAACACCTCGCCAAAATTAGAGCAAGTGACTATGACCTAGTTGATTTTATTACTTTTCTACTCAAACGTGTGGGCCTATGGATAGACTTACACTTAATCTTACTAGATTCAGCAATACTTTGACGCTGGGAGTTAACTAAAGACTTGCAGCTTGTTTTTAAGACTTGTTTCACGACTTGCGGGCAAACTGAACGTTCAAACGTCTGATAAACACATTGAACAAACCGATTCCGTGAAGATTAACTTCCCTCTTTCAAAACTGGCCTGGTTAGTACTTGGATGGGAGACCGCCTGGGAATCCCAGGTGCTGTAAGCTTTTAATACCTGCTTCAGCCAGCAGGGGGCGCTGTAACCTCCTGCTATGCACTGCAGTTCTTTTTTTATTTGTCTATCATTGCTTCTACTTTCCTACAAAGTAGCTTACACTGAATTTTGATTGGGGATCATCTATAGCATATATAGGGACTGATTGTAATAATTATGAATTTTCATATAATTAGTAAGTGTTCCTTTGTGATTCCTAATGGAGGATTGTTTTTTTTAATGATTAGTTACAATGGAGAATGTGAGGGGATCAAATATGTATGCCCCACAGGGTTATGATTTCTACATGAAACATTGCAATGGCTGATTTATTCATTTGTCATTCAAGATTACCTCAAAACAAGTAAGTGGTGATAAAAACATAATTTCGAGTTGTCCCTTATATCTTAATCAATCACTGCTTAGGCTACTATAATAATCCTAAATCTTGTGTGCCTTAATGCAACATTTAAACTTATTTCTGCTGTTCACTGTTCACAAGTTTGCAGTATTGAAAACCTTAATAAATCCACAGTAAAAGTGACGATGCAAAATGGTCAACTTCTGAAAAATCGTCAATTGATTCTGAAAAAATATTGATTGATAAGTAAGCATCACTTGTTTGCAGGTTTTTTTTAAATTCAATCTTAATAGTAATCATTTATAATAATTCCTGATTTGGTGTAAATGTTTATTATTGATGTGAAAACATTTATAATGATGGTGAATATTTCCAGTTGAATCAAATGTATAATATGGCTACCAGAGTGTTGTGGGGAAGTAAAGAGTAACCTAAGTACAAGTAATTAAAATATGTTAATGCAGTAGTCCTTACGTAAGTAGGCTACATGTACTTTTTGAATGTAAAACTGAACTTTGAAAACAGCCTCCAGAGAGCGTAATATGTATTAATACTCACTGAAAACATTGATGAAAATTGCAACAAAAAAAAAGAGGACAGACTGCCAAATAAAATCATGTTTCATTTTCCACTGGCCTGTTTCTCTCAGTCCTTTCTCCACTAGTGAGGCAACAGCGCCCTCTTCTGGCTAAAGGAGGTATTAAAAGCTTACAGCACCTGGTATTCCCAGGCGGTCTCCCATCCAAGTACTAACCAGGCCCGACCCTGCTTAGCTTCTGAGATCGGACGTGTTCAGGGTGGTATGGCCGTAAGCGAATGAACAGGTTGTTAAAGGGTTATTTATACATACTTAGGTTTAAAGTAACACCTCGCCAAAATTAGAGCAAGTGACTATGACCTAGTTGATTTTATTACTTTTCTACTCAAACGTGTGGGCCTATGGATAGACTTACACTTAATCTTACTAGATTCAGCAATACTTTGACGCTGGGAGTTAACTAAAGACTTGCAGCTTGTTTTTAAGACTTGTTTCACGACTTGCGGGCAAACTGAACGTTCAAACGTCTGATAAACACATTGAACAAACCGATTCCGTGAAGATTAACTTCCCTCTTTCAAAACTGGCCTGGTTAGTACTTGGATGGGAGACCGCCTGGGAATCCCAGGTGCTGTAAGCTTTTAATACCTGCTTCAGCCAGCAGGGGGCGCCGTAACCTCCTGCTATGCACTGCAGTTCTTTTTTTATTTGTCTATCATTGCTTCTACTTTCCTACAAAGTAGCTTACACTGAATTTTGATTGGGGATCATCTATAGCATATATAGGGACTGATTGTAATAATTATGAATTTTCATATAATTAGTAAGTGTTCCTTTGTGATTCCTAATGGAGGATTGTTTTTTTTAATGATTAGTTACAATGGAGAATGTGAGGGGATCAAATATGTATGCCCCACAGGGTTATGATTTCTACATGAAACATTGCAATGGCTGATTTATTCATTTGTCATTCAAGATTACCTCAAAACAAGTAAGTGGTGATAAAAACATAATTTCGAGTTGTCCCTTGTATCTTAATCAATCACTGCTTAGGCTACTATAATAATCCTAAATCTTGTGTGCCTTAATGCAACATTTAAACTTATTTCTGCTGTTCACTGTTCACAAGTTTGCAGGATTGAAAACCTTAATAAATCCACAGTAAAAGTGACGATGCGAAATGGTCAACTTCAGAAAAATCGTCAATTGATTGATAAGTAAGCATCACTTGTTTGCAGGTTTTTTTTAAATTCAATCTTAATAGTAATCATTTATAATAATTCCTGATTTGGTGTAAATGTTTATTATTGATGTGAAAACATTTATAATGATGGTGAATATTTCCAGTTGAATCAAATGTATAATATGGCTACCAGAGTGTTGTGGGGAAGTAAAGAGTAACCTAAGTACAAGTAATTAAAATATGTTAATGCAGTAGTCCTTACTTAAGTAGGCTACATGTACTTTTTGAATGTAAAACTGAACTTTGAAAACAGCCTCCAGAGAGCGTAATATGTATTAATACTCACTGAAAACATTGATGAAAATTGCAACAACAAAAAAAAAAGAGAGGACAGACTGCCAAATAAAATCATGTTTCATTTTCCACTGGCCTGTTTCTCTCAGTCCTTTCTCCACTAGTGAGGCAACAGCGCCCTCTTCTGGCTAAAGGAGGTATTAAAAGCTTACAGCACCTGGTATTCCCAGGCGGTCTCCCAGGCGGTCTCCCATCCAAGTACTAACCAGGCCCGACCCTGCTTAGCTTCCGAGATCGGACGAGATCGGGCGTGTTCAGGGTGGTATGGCCGTAAGTGAATGAACAGGTTGTTAAAGGGTTATTTATACATACTTAGGTTTAAAGTAACACCTCGCCAAAATTAGAGCAAGTGACTATGACCTAGTTGATTTTATTACTTTTCTACTCAAACGTGTGGGCCTATGGATAGACTTACACTTAATCTTACTAGATTCAGCAATACTTTGACGCTGGGAGTTAACTAAAGACTTGCAGCTTGTTTTTAAGACTTGTTTCACGACTTGCGGGCAAACTGAACGTTCAAACGTCTGATAAACACATTGAACAAACCGATTCCGTGAAGATTAACTTCCCTCTTTCAAAACTGGCCTGGTTAGTACTTGGATGGGAGACCGCCTGGGAATGCCAGGTGCTGTAAGCTTTTAATACCTGCTTCAGCCAGCAGGGGGCGCTGTAACCTCCTGCTATGCACTGCAGTTCTTTTTTTATTTGTCTATCATTGCTTCTACTTTCCTACAAAGTAGCTTACACTGAATTTTGATTGGGGATCATCTATAGCATATATAGGGACTGATTGTAATAATTATGAATTTTCATATAATTAGTAAGTGTTCCTTTGTGATTCCTAATGGAGGATTGTTTTTTTTAATGATTAGTTACAATGGAGAATGTGAGGGGATCAAATATGTATGCCCCACAGGGTTATGATTTCTACATGAAACATTGCAATGGCTGATTTATGCATTTGTCATTCAAGATTACCTCAAAACAAGTAAGTGGTGATAAAAACATAATTTCGAGTTGTCCCTTATATCTTAATCAATCACTGCTTAGGCTACTATAATAATCCTAAATCTTGTATGCCTTAATGCAACATTTAAACTTATTTCTGCTGTTCACTGTTCACAAGTTTGCAGTATTGAAAACCTTAATAAATCCACAGTAAAAGTGACGATGCAAAATGGTCAACTTCTGAAAAATCGTCAATTGATTCTGAAAAAATATTGATTGATAAGTAAGCATCACTTGTTTGCAGGTTTTTTTTAAATTCAATCTTAATAGTAATCATTTATAATAATTCCTGATTTGGTGTAAATGTTTATTATTGATGTGAAAACATTTATAATGATGGTGAATATTTCCAGTTGAATCAAATGTATAATATGGCTACCAGAGTGTTGTGGGGAAGTAAAGAGTAACCTAAGTACAAGTAATTAAAATATGTTAATGCAGTAGTCCTTACGTAAGTAGGCTACATGTACTTTTTGAATGTAAAACTGAACTTTGAAAACAGCCTCCAGAGAGCGTAATATGTATTAATACTCACTGAAAACATTGATGAAAATTGCAACAAAAAAAAAGAGGACAGACTGCCAAATAAAATCATGTTTCATTTTCCACTGGCCTGTTTCTCTCAGTCCTTTCTCCACTAGTGAGGCAACAGCGCCCTCTTCTGGCTAAAGGAGGTATTAAAAGCTTACAGCACCTGGTATTCCCAGGCGGTCTCCCATCCAAGTACTAACCAGGCCCGACCCTGCTTAGCTTCCGAGATCGGACGAGATCGGGCGTGTTCAGGGTGGTATGGCCGTAAGCGAATGAACAGGTTGTTAAAGGGTTATTTATACATACTTAGGTTTAAAGTAACACCTCGCCAAAATTAGAGCAAGTGACTATGACCTAGTTGATTTTATTACTTTTCTACTCAAACGTGTGGGCCTATGGATAGACTTACACTTAATCTTACTAGATTCAGCAATACTTTGACGCTGGGAGTTAACTAAAGACTTGCAGCTTGTTTTTAAGACTTGTTTCACGACTTGCGGGCAAACTGAACGTTCAAACGTCTGATAAACACATTGAACAAACCGATTCCGTGAAGATTAACTTCCCTCTTTCAAAACTGGCCTGGTTAGTACTTGGATGGGAGACCGCCTGGGAATCCCAGGTGCTGTAAGCTTTTAATACCTGCTTCAGCCAGCAGGGGGCGCTGTAACCTCCTGCTATGCACTGCAGTTCTTTTTTTATTTGTCTATCATTGCTTCTACTTTCCTACAAAGTAGCTTACACTGAATTTTGATTGGGGATCATCTATAGCATATATAGGGACTGATTGTAATAATTATGAATTTTCATATAATTAGTAAGTGTTCCTTTGTGATTCCTAATGGAGGATTGTTTTTTTTAATGATTAGTTACAATGGAGAATGTGAGGGGATCAAATATGTATGCCCCACAGGGTTATGATTTCTACATGAAACATTGCAATGGCTGATTTATTCATTTGTCATTCAAGATTACCTCAAAACAAGTAAGTGGTGATAAAAACATAATTTCGAGTTGTCCCTTATATCTTAATCAATCACTGCTTAGGCTACTATAATAATCCTAAATCTTGTGTGCCTTAATGCAACATTTAAACTTATTTCTGCTGTTCACTGTTCACAAGTTTGCAGTATTGAAAACCTTAATAAATCCACAGTAAAAGTGACGATGCAAAATGGTCAACTTCTGAAAAATCGTCAATTGATTCTGAAAAAATATTGATTGATAAGTAAGCATCACTTGTTTGCAGGTTTTTTTTAAATTCAATCTTAATAGTAATCATTTATAATAATTCCTGATTTGGTGTAAATGTTTATTATTGATGTGAAAACATTTATAATGATGGTGAATATTTCCAGTTGAATCAAATGTATAATATGGCTACCAGAGTGTTGTGGGGAAGTAAAGAGTAACCTAAGTACAAGTAATTAAAATATGTTAATGCAATAGTCCTTACTTAAGTAGGCTACATGTACTTTTTGAATGTAAAACTGAACTTTGAAAACAGCCTCCAGAGAGCGTAATATGTATTAATACTCACTGAAAACATTGATGAAAATTGCAACAACAAAAAAAAAAGAGAGGACAGACTGCCAAATAAAATCATGTTTCATTTTCCACTGGCCTGTTTCTCTCAGTCCTTTCTCCACTAGTGAGGCAACAGCGCCCTCTTCTGGCTAAAGGAGGTATTAAAAGCTTACAGCACCTGGTATTCCCAGGCGGTCTCCCATCCAAGTACTAACCAGGCCCGACCCTGCTTAGCTTCCGAGATCAGACGAGATCGGGCGTGTTCAGGGTGGTATGGCCGTAAGCGAATGAACAGGTTGTTAAAGGGTTATTTATACATACTTAGGTTTAAAGTAACACCTCGCCAAAATTAGAGCAAGTGACTATGACCTAGTTGATTTTATTACTTTTCTACTCAAACGTGTGGGCCTATGGATAGACTTACACTTAATCTTACTAGATTCAGCAATACTTTGACGCTGGGAGTTAACTAAAGACTTGCAGCTTGTTTTTAAGACTTGTTTCACGACTTGCGGGCAAACTGAACGTTCAAACGTCTGATAAACACATTGAACAAACCGATTCCGTGAAGATTAACTTCCCTCTTTCAAAACTGGCCTGGTTAGTACTTGGATGGGAGACCGCCTGGGAATCCCAGGTGCTGTAAGCTTTTAATACCTGCTTCAGCCAGCAGGGGGCGCTGTAACCTCCTGCTATGCACTGCAGTTCTTTTTTTATTTGTCTATCATTGCTTCTACTTTCCTACAAAGTAGCTTACACTGAATTTTGATTGGGGATCATCTATAGCATATATAGGGACTGATTGTAATAATTATGAATTTTCATATAATTAGTAAGTGTTCCTTTGTGATTCCTAATGGAGGATTGTTTTTTTTAATGATTAGTTACAATGGAGAATGTGAGGGGATCAAAAAAGTATGCCCCACAGGGTTATGATTTCTACATGAAACATTGCAATGGCTGATTTATTCATTTGTCATTCAAGATTACCTCAAAACAAGTAAGTGGTGATAAAAACATAATTTCGAGTTGTCCCTTATATCTTAATCAATCACTGCTTAGGCTACTATAATAATCCTAAATCTTGTGTGCCTTAATGCAACATTTAAACTTATTTCTGCTGTTCACTGTTCACAAGTTTGCAGTATTGAAAACCTTAATAAATCCACAGTAAAAGTGACGATGCAAAATGGTCAACTTCTGAAAAATCGTCAATTGATTCTGAAAAAATATTGATTGATAAGTAAGCATCACTTGTTTGCAGGTTTTTTTTAAATTCAATCTTAATAGTAATCATTTATAATAATTCCTGATTTGGTGTAAATGTTTATTATTGATGTGAAAACATTTATAATGATGGTGAATATTTCCAGTTGAATCAAATGTATAATATGGCTACCAGAGTGTTGTGGGGAAGTAAAGAGTAACCTAAGTACAAGTAATTAAAATATGTTAATGCAGTAGTCCTTACGTAAGTAGGCTACATGTACTTTTTGAATGTAAAACTGAACTTTGAAAACAGCCTCCAGAGAGCGTAATATGTATTAATACTCACTGAAAACATTGATGAAAATTGCAACAAAAAAAAAGAGGACAGACTGCCAAATAAAATCATGTTTCATTTTCCACTGGCCTGTTTCTCTCAGTCCTTTCTCCACTAGTGAGGCAACAGCGCCCTCTTCTGGCTAAAGGAGGTATTAAAAGCTTACAGCACCTGGTATTCCCAGGCGGTCTCCCATCCAAGTACTAACCAGGCCCGACCCTGCTTAGCTTCCGAGATCAGACGAGATCGGGCGTGTTCAGGGTGGTATGGCCTTAAGCGAATGAACAGGTTGTTAAAGGGTTATTTATACATACTTAGGTTTAAAGTAACACCTCGCCAAAATTAGAGCAAGTGACTATGACCTAGTTGATTTTATTACTTTTCTACTCAAACGTGTGGGCCTATGGATAGACTTACACTTAATCTTACTAGATTCAGCAATACTTTGACGCTGGGAGTTAACTAAAGACTTGCAGCTTGTTTTTAAGACTTGTTTCACGACTTGCGGGCAAACTGAACGTTCAAACGTCTGATAAACACATTGAACAAACCGATTCCGTGAAGATTAACTTCCCTCTTTCAAAACTGGCCTGGTTAGTACTTGGATGGGAGACCGCCTGGGAATCCCAGGTGCTGTAAGCTTTTAATACCTGCTTCAGCCAGCAGGGGGCGCTGTAACCTCCTGCTATGCACTGCAGTTCTTTTTTTATTTGTCTATCATTGCTTCTACTTTCCTACAAAGTAGCTTACACTGAATTTTGATTGGGGATCATCTATAGCATATATAGGGACTGATTGTAATAATTATGAATTTTCATATAATTAGTAAGTGTTCCTTTGTGATTCCTAATGGAGGATTGTTTTTTTTAATGATTAGTTACAATGGAGAATGTGAGGGGATCAAAAAAGTATGCCCCACAGGGTTATGATTTCTACATGAAACATTGCAATGGCTGATTTATTCATTTGTCATTCAAGATTACCTCAAAACAAGTAAGTGGTGATAAAAACATAATTTCGAGTTGTCCCTTATATCTTAATCAATCACTGCTTAGGCTACTATAATAATCCTAAATCTTGTGTGCCTTAATGCAACATTTAAACTTATTTCTGCTGTTCACTGTTCACAAGTTTGCAGTATTGAAAACCTTAATAAATCCACAGTAAAAGTGACGATGCAAAATGGTCAACTTCTGAAAAATCGTCAATTGATTCTGAAAAAATATTGATTGATAAGTAAGCATCACTTGTTTGCAGGTTTTTTTTAAATTCAATCTTAATAGTAATCATTTATAATAATTCCTGATTTGGTGTAAATGTTTATTATTGATGTGAAAACATTTATAATGATGGTGAATATTTCCAGTTGAATCAAATGTATAATATGGCTACCAGAGTGTTGTGGGGAAGTAAAGAGTAACCTAAGTACAAGTAATTAAAATATGTTAATGCAGTAGTCCTTACGTAAGTAGGCTACATGTACTTTTTGAATGTAAAACTGAACTTTGAAAACAGCCTCCAGAGAGCGTAATATGTATTAATACTCACTGAAAACATTGATGAAAATTGCAACAAAAAAAAAGAGGACAGACTGCCAAATAAAATCATGTTTCATTTTCCACTGGCCTGTTTCTCTCAGTCCTTTCTCCACTAGTGAGGCAACAGCGCCCTCTTCTGGCTAAAGGAGGTATTAAAAGCTTACAGCACCTGGTATTCCCAGGCGGTCTCCCATCCAAGTACTAACCAGGCCCGACCCTGCTTAGCTTCCGAGATCAGACGAGATCGGGCGTGTTCAGGGTGGTATGGCCTTAAGCGAATGAACAGGTTGTTAAAGGGTTATTTATACATACTTAGGTTTAAAGTAACACCTCGCCAAAATTAGAGCAAGTGACTATGACCTAGTTGATTTTATTACTTTTCTACTCAAACGTGTGGGCCTATGGATAGACTTACACTTAATCTTACTAGATTCAGCAATACTTTGACGCTGGGAGTTAACTAAAGACTTGCAGCTTGTTTTTAAGACTTGTTTCACGACTTGCGGGCAAACTGAACGTTCAAACGTCTGATAAACACATTGAACAAACCGATTCCGTGAAGATTAACTTCCCTCTTTCAAAACTGGCCTGGTTAGTACTTGGATGGGAGACCGCCTGGGAATCCCAGGTGCTGTAAGCTTTTAATACCTGCTTCAGCCAGCAGGGGGCGCTGTAACCTCCTGCTATGCACTGCAGTTCTTTTTTTATTTGTCTATCATTGCTTCTACTTTCCTACAAAGTAGCTTACACTGAATTTTGATTGGGGATCATCTATAGCATATATAGGGACTGATTGTAATAATTATGAATTTTCATATAATTAGTAAGTGTTCCTTTGTGATTCCTAATGGAGGATTGTTTTTTTTAATGATTAGTTACAATGGAGAATGTGAGGGGATCAAAAAAGTATGCCCCACAGGGTTATGATTTCTACATGAAACATTGCAATGGCTGATTTATTCATTTGTCATTCAAGATTACCTCAAAACAAGTAAGTGGTGATAAAAACATAATTTCGAGTTGTCCCTTATATCTTAATCAATCACTGCTTAGGCTACTATAATAATCCTAAATCTTGTGTGCCTTAATGCAACATTTAAACTTATTTCTGCTGTTCACTGTTCACAAGTTTGCAGTATTGAAAACCTTAATAAATCCACAGTAAAAGTGACGATGCAAAATGGTCAACTTCTGAAAAATCGTCAATTGATTCTGAAAAAATATTGATTGATAAGTAAGCATCACTTGTTTGCAGGTTTTTTTTAAATTCAATCTTAATAGTAATCATTTATAATAATTCCTGATTTGGTGTAAATGTTTATTATTGATGTGAAAACATTTATAATGATGGTGAATATTTCCAGTTGAATCAAATGTATAATATGGCTACCAGAGTGTTGTGGGGAAGTAAAGAGTAACCTAAGTACAAGTAATTAAAATATGTTAATGCAGTAGTCCTTACGTAAGTAGGCTACATGTACTTTTTGAATGTAAAACTGAACTTTGAAAACAGCCTCCAGAGAGCGTAATATGTATTAATACTCACTGAAAACATTGATGAAAATTGCAACAAAAAAAAAGAGGACAGACTGCCAAATAAAATCATGTTTCATTTTCCACTGGCCTGTTTCTCTCAGTCCTTTCTCCACTAGTGAGGCAACAGCGCCCTCTTCTGGCTAAAGGAGGTATTAAAAGCTTACAGCACCTGGTATTCCCAGGCGGTCTCCCATCCAAGTACTAACCAGGCCCGACCCTGCTTAGCTTCCGAGATCAGACGAGATCGGGCGTGTTCAGGGTGGTATGGCCTTAAGCGAATGAACAGGTTGTTAAAGGGTTATTTATACATACTTAGGTTTAAAGTAACACCTCGCCAAAATTAGAGCAAGTGACTATGACCTAGTTGATTTTATTACTTTTCTACTCAAACGTGTGGGCCTATGGATAGACTTACACTTAATCTTACTAGATTCAGCAATACTTTGACGCTGGGAGTTAACTAAAGACTTGCAGCTTGTTTTTAAGACTTGTTTCACGACTTGCGGGCAAACTGAACGTTCAAACGTCTGATAAACACATTGAACAAACCGATTCCGTGAAGATTAACTTCCCTCTTTCAAAACTGGCCTGGTTAGTACTTGGATGGGAGACCGCCTGGGAATGCCAGGTGCTGTAAGCTTTTAATACCTGCTTCAGCCAGCAGGGGGCGCTGTAACCTCCTGCTATGCACTGCAGTTCTTTTTTTATTTGTCTATCATTGCTTCTACTTTCCTACAAAGTAGCTTACACTGAATTTTGATTGGGGATCATCTATAGCATATATAGGGACTGATTGTAATAATTATGAATTTTCATATAATTAGTAAGTGTTCCTTTGTGATTCCTAATGGAGGATTGTTTTTTTTAATGATTAGTTACAATGGAGAATGTGAGGGGATCAAAAAAGTATGCCCCACAGGGTTATGATTTCTACATGAAACATTGCAATGGCTGATTTATTCATTTGTCATTCAAGATTACCTCAAAACAAGTAAGTGGTGATAAAAACATAATTTCGAGTTGTCCCTTATATCTTAATCAATCACTGCTTAGGCTACTATAATAATCCTAAATCTTGTGTGCCTTAATGCAACATTTAAACTTATTTCTGCTGTTCACTGTTCACAAGTTTGCAGTATTGAAAACCTTAATAAATCCACAGTAAAAGTGACGATGCAAAATGGTCAACTTCTGAAAAATCGTCAATTGATTCTGAAAAAATATTGATTGATAAGTAAGCATCACTTGTTTGCAGGTTTTTTTTAAATTCAATCTTAATAGTAATCATTTATAATAATTCCTGATTTGGTGTAAATGTTTATTATTGATGTGAAAACATTTATAATGATGGTGAATATTTCCAGTTGAATCAAATGTATAATATGGCTACCAGAGTGTTGTGGGGAAGTAAAGAGTAACCTAAGTACAAGTAATTAAAATATGTTAATGCAGTAGTCCTTACGTAAGTAGGCTACATGTACTTTTTGAATGTAAAACTGAACTTTGAAAACAGCCTCCAGAGAGCGTAATATGTATTAATACTCACTGAAAACATTGATGAAAATTGCAACAAAAAAAAAGAGGACAGACTGCCAAATAAAATCATGTTTCATTTTCCACTGGCCTGTTTCTCTCAGTCCTTTCTCCACTAGTGAGGCAACAGCGCCCTCTTCTGGCTAAAGGAGGTATTAAAAGCTTACAGCACCTGGTATTCCCAGGCGGTCTCCCATCCAAGTACTAACCAGGCCCGACCCTGCTTAGCTTCCGAGATCAGACGAGATCGGGCGTGTTCAGGGTGGTATGGCCTTAAGCGAATGAACAGGTTGTTAAAGGGTTATTTATACATACTTAGGTTTAAAGTAACACCTCGCCAAAATTAGAGCAAGTGACTATGACCTAGTTGATTTTATTACTTTTCTACTCAAACGTGTGGGCCTATGGATAGACTTACACTTAATCTTACTAGATTCAGCAATACTTTGACGCTGGGAGTTAACTAAAGACTTGCAGCTTGTTTTTAAGACTTGTTTCACGACTTGCGGGCAAACTGAACGTTCAAACGTCTGATAAACACATTGAACAAACCGATTCCGTGAAGATTAACTTCCCTCTTTCAAAACTGGCCTGGTTAGTACTTGGATGGGAGACCGCCTGGGAATCCCAGGTGCTGTAAGCTTTTAATACCTGCTTCAGCCAGCAGGGGGCGCTGTAACCTCCTGCTATGCACTGCAGTTCTTTTTTTATTTGTCTATCATTGCTTCTACTTTCCTACAAAGTAGCTTACACTGAATTTTGATTGGGGATCATCTATAGCATATATAGGGACTGATTGTAATAATTATGAATTTTCATATAATTAGTAAGTGTTCCTTTGTGATTCCTAATGGAGGATTGTTTTTTTTAATGATTAGTTACAATGGAGAATGTGAGGGGATCAAAAAAGTATGCCCCACAGGGTTATGATTTCTACATGAAACATTGCAATGGCTGATTTATTCATTTGTCATTCAAGATTACCTCAAAACAAGTAAGTGGTGATAAAAACATAATTTCGAGTTGTCCCTTATATCTTAATCAATCACTGCTTAGGCTACTATAATAATCCTAAATCTTGTGTGCCTTAATGCAACATTTAAACTTATTTCTGCTGTTCACTGTTCACAAGTTTGCAGTATTGAAAACCTTAATAAATCCACAGTAAAAGTGACGATGCAAAATGGTCAACTTCTGAAAAATCGTCAATTGATTCTGAAAAAATATTGATTGATAAGTAAGCATCACTTGTTTGCAGGTTTTTTTTAAATTCAATCTTAATAGTAATCATTTATAATAATTCCTGATTTGGTGTAAATGTTTATTATTGATGTGAAAACATTTATAATGATGGTGAATATTTCCAGTTGAATCAAATGTATAATATGGCTACCAGAGTGTTGTGGGGAAGTAAAGAGTAACCTAAGTACAAGTAATTAAAATATGTTAATGCAGTAGTCCTTACGTAAGTAGGCTACATGTACTTTTTGAATGTAAAACTGAACTTTGAAAACAGCCTCCAGAGAGCGTAATATGTATTAATACTCACTGAAAACATTGATGAAAATTGCAACAAAAAAAAAGAGGACAGACTGCCAAATAAAATCATGTTTCATTTTCCACTGGCCTGTTTCTCTCAGTCCTTTCTCCACTAGTGAGGCAACAGCGCCCTCTTCTGGCTAAAGGAGGTATTAAAAGCTTACAGCACCTGGTATTCCCAGGCGGTCTCCCATCCAAGTACTAACCAGGCCCGACCCTGCTTAGCTTCCGAGATCAGACGAGATCGGGCGTGTTCAGGGTGGTATGGCCTTAAGCGAATGAACAGGTTGTTAAAGGGTTATTTATACATACTTAGGTTTAAAGTAACACCTCGCCAAAATTAGAGCAAGTGACTATGACCTAGTTGATTTTATTACTTTTCTACTCAAACGTGTGGGCCTATGGATAGACTTACACTTAATCTTACTAGATTCAGCAATACTTTGACGCTGGGAGTTAACTAAAGACTTGCAGCTTGTTTTTAAGACTTGTTTCACGACTTGCGGGCAAACTGAACGTTCAAACGTCTGATAAACACATTGAACAAACCGATTCCGTGAAGATTAACTTCCCTCTTTCAAAACTGGCCTGGTTAGTACTTGGATGGGAGACCGCCTGGGAATCCCAGGTGCTGTAAGCTTTTAATACCTGCTTCAGCCAGCAGGGGGCGCTGTAACCTCCTGCTATGCACTGCAGTTCTTTTTTTATTTGTCTATCATTGCTTCTACTTTCCTACAAAGTAGCTTACACTGAATTTTGATTGGGGATCATCTATAGCATATATAGGGACTGATTGTAATAATTATGAATTTTCATATAATTAGTAAGTGTTCCTTTGTGATTCCTAATGGAGGATTGTTTTTTTTAATGATTAGTTACAATGGAGAATGTGAGGGGATCAAAAAAGTATGCCCCACAGGGTTATGATTTCTACATGAAACATTGCAATGGCTGATTTATTCATTTGTCATTCAAGATTACCTCAAAACAAGTAAGTGGTGATAAAAACATAATTTCGAGTTGTCCCTTATATCTTAATCAATCACTGCTTAGGCTACTATAATAATCCTAAATCTTGTGTGCCTTAATGCAACATTTAAACTTATTTCTGCTGTTCACTGTTCACAAGTTTGCAGTATTGAAAACCTTAATAAATCCACAGTAAAAGTGACGATGCAAAATGGTCAACTTCTGAAAAATCGTCAATTGATTCTGAAAAAATATTGATTGATAAGTAAGCATCACTTGTTTGCAGGTTTTTTTTAAATTCAATCTTAATAGTAATCATTTATAATAATTCCTGATTTGGTGTAAATGTTTATTATTGATGTGAAAACATTTATAATGATGGTGAATATTTCCAGTTGAATCAAATGTATAATATGGCTACCAGAGTGTTGTGGGGAAGTAAAGAGTAACCTAAGTACAAGTAATTAAAATATGTTAATGCAGTAGTCCTTACGTAAGTAGGCTACATGTACTTTTTGAATGTAAAACTGAACTTTGAAAACAGCCTCCAGAGAGCGTAATATGTATTAATACTCACTGAAAACATTGATGAAAATTGCAACAAAAAAAAAGAGGACAGACTGCCAAATAAAATCATGTTTCATTTTCCACTGGCCTGTTTCTCTCAGTCCTTTCTCCACTAGTGAGGCAACAGCGCCCTCTTCTGGCTAAAGGAGGTATTAAAAGCTTACAGCACCTGGTATTCCCAGGCGGTCTCCCATCCAAGTACTAACCAGGCCCGACCCTGCTTAGCTTCCGAGATCAGACGAGATCGGGCGTGTTCAGGGTGGTATGGCCTTAAGCGAATGAACAGGTTGTTAAAGGGTTATTTATACATACTTAGGTTTAAAGTAACACCTCGCCAAAATTAGAGCAAGTGACTATGACCTAGTTGATTTTATTACTTTTCTACTCAAACGTGTGGGCCTATGGATAGACTTACACTTAATCTTACTAGATTCAGCAATACTTTGACGCTGGGAGTTAACTAAAGACTTGCAGCTTGTTTTTAAGACTTGTTTCACGACTTGCGGGCAAACTGAACGTTCAAACGTCTGATAAACACATTGAACAAACCGATTCCGTGAAGATTAACTTCCCTCTTTCAAAACTGGCCTGGTTAGTACTTGGATGGGAGACCGCCTGGGAATCCCAGGTGCTGTAAGCTTTTAATACCTGCTTCAGCCAGCAGGGGGCGCTGTAACCTCCTGCTATGCACTGCAGTTCTTTTTTTATTTGTCTATCATTGCTTCTACTTTCCTACAAAGTAGCTTACACTGAATTTTGATTGGGGATCATCTATAGCATATATAGGGACTGATTGTAATAATTATGAATTTTCATATAATTAGTAAGTGTTCCTTTGTGATTCCTAATGGAGGATTGTTTTTTTTAATGATTAGTTACAATGGAGAATGTGAGGGGATCAAATATGTATGCCCCACAGGGTTATGATTTCTACATGAAACATTGCAATGGCTGATTTATTCATTTGTCATTCAAGATTACCTCAAAACAAGTAAGTGTTGATAAAAACATAATTTCGAGTTGTCCCTTATATCTTAATCAATCACTGCTTAGGCTACTATAATAATCCTAAATCTTGTGTGCCTTAATGCAACATTTAAACTTATTTCTGCTGTTCACTGTTCACAAGTTTGCAGTATTGAAAACCTTAATAAATCCACAGTAAAAGTGACGATGCAAAATGGTCAACTTCTGAAAAATCGTCAATTGATTCTGAAAAAATATTGATTGATAAGTAAGCATCACTTGTTTGCAGGTTTTTTTTTAATTCAATCTTAATAGTAATCATTTATAATAATTCCTGATTTGGTGTAAATGTTTATTATTGATGTGAAAACATTTATAATGATGGTGAATATTTCCAGTTGAATCAAATGTATAATATGGCTACCAGAGTGTTGTGGGGAAGTAAAGAGTAACCTAAGTACAAGTAATTAAAATATGTTAATGCAGTAGTCCTTACGTAAGTAGGCTACATGTACTTTTTGAATGTAAAACTGAACTTTGAAAACAGCCTCCAGAGAGCGTAATATGTATTAATACTCACTGAAAACATTGATGAAAATTGCAACAAAAAAAAAGAGGACAGACTGCCAAATAAAATCATGTTTCATTTTCCACTGGCCTGTTTCTCTCAGTCCTTTCTCCACTAGTGAGGCAACAGCGCCCTCTTCTGGCTAAAGGAGGTATTAAAAGCTTACAGCACCTGGTATTCCCAGGCGGTCTCCCATCCAAGTACTAACCAGGCCCGACCCTGCTTAGCTTCCGAGATCGGACGAGATCGGGCGTGTTCAGGGTGGTATGGCCGTAAGCGAATGAACAGGTTGTTAAAGGGTTATTTATACATACTTAGGTTTAAAGTAACACCTCGCCAAAATTAGAGCAAGTGACTATGACCTAGTTGATTTTATTACTTTTCTACTCAAACGTGTGGGCCTATGGATAGACTTACACTTAATCTTACTAGATTCAGCAATACTTTGACGCTGGGAGTTAACTAAAGACTTGCAGCTTGTTTTTAAGACTTGTTTCACGACTTGCGGGCAAACTGAACGTTCAAACGTCTGATAAACACATTGAACAAACCGATTCCGTGAAGATTAACTTCCCTCTTTCAAAACTGGCCTGGTTAGTACTTGGATGGGAGACCGCCTGGGAATCCCAGGTGCTGTAAGCTTTTAATACCTGCTTCAGCCAGCAGGGGGCGCTGTAACCTCCTGCTATGCACTGCAGTTCTTTTTTTATTTGTCTTTCATTGCTTCTACTTTCCTACAAAGTAGCTTACACTGAATTTTGATTGGGGATCATCTATAGCATATATAGGGACTGATTGTAATAATTATGAATTTTCATATAATTAGTAAGTGTTCCTTTGTGATTCCTAATGGAGGATTGTTTTTTTTAATGATTAGTTACAATGGAGAATGTGAGGGGATCAAATATGTATGCCCCACAGGGTTATGATTTCTACATGAAACATTGCAATGGCTGATTTATTCATTTGTCATTCAAGATTACCTCAAAACAAGTAAGTGGTGATAAAAACATAATTTCGAGTTGTCCCTTATATCTTAATCAATCACTGCTTAGGCTACTATAATAATCCTAAATCTTGTGTGCCTTAATGCAACATTTAAACTTATTTCTGCTGTTCACTGTTCACAAGTTTGCAGTATTGAAAACCTTAATAAATCCACAGTAAAAGTGACGATGCAAAATGGTCAACTTCTGAAAAATCGTCAATTGATTCTGAAAAAATATTGATTGATAAGTAAGCATCACTTGTTTGCAGGTTTTTTTTAAATTCAATCTTAATAGTAATCATTTATAATAATTCCTGATTTGGTGTAAATGTTTATTATTGATGTGAAAACATTTATAATGATGGTGAATATTTCCAGTTGAATCAAATGTATAATATGGCTACCAGAGTGTTGTGGGGAAGTAAAGAGTAACCTAAGTACAAGTAATTAAAATATGTTAATGCAGTAGTCCTTACGTAAGTAGGCTACATGTACTTTTTGAATGTAAAACTGAACTTTGAAAACAGCCTCCAGAGAGCGTAATATGTATTAATACTCACTGAAAACATTGATGAAAATTGCAACAAAAAAAAAGAGGACAGACTGCCAAATAAAATCATGTTTCATTTTCCACTGGCCTGTTTCTCTCAGTCCTTTCTCCACTAGTGAGGCAACAGCGCCCTCTTCTGGCTAAAGGAGGTATTAAAAGCTTACAGCACCTGGTATTCCCAGGCGGTCTCCCATCCAAGTACTAACCAGGCCCGACCCTGCTTAGCTTCCGAGATCGGACGTGTTCAGGGTGGTATGGCCGTAAGCAAATGAACAAGTTGTTAAAGGGTTATTTATACATACTTAGGTTTAAAGTAACACCTCGCCAAAATTAGAGCAAGTGACTATGACCTAGTTGATTTTATTACTTTTCTACTCAAACGTGTGGGCCTATGGATAGACTTACACTTAATCTTACTAGATTCAGCAATACTTTGACGCTGGGAGTTAACTAAAGACTTGCAGCTTGTTTTTAAGACTTGTTTCACGACTTGCGGGCAAACTGAACGTTCAAACGTCTGATAAACACATTGAACAAACCGATTCCGTGAAGATTAACTTCCCTCTTTCAAAACTGGCCTGGTTAGTACTTGGATGGGAGACCGCCTGGGAATCCCAGGTGCTGTAAGCTTTTAATACCTGCTTCAGCCAGCAGGGGGCGCTGTAACCTCCTGCTATGCACTGCAGTTCTTTTTTTATTTGTCTATCATTGCTTCTACTTTCCTACAAAGTAGCTTACACTGAATTTTGATTGGGGATCATCTATAGCATATATAGGGACTGATTGTAATAATTATGAATTTTCATATAATTAGTAAGTGTTCCTTTGTGATTCCTAATGGAGGATTGTTTTTTTTAATGATTAGTTACAATGGAGAATGTGAGGGGATCAAATATGTATGCCCCACAGGGTTATGATTTCTACATGAAACATTGCAATGGCTGATTTATTCATTTGTCATTCAAGATTACCTCAAAACAAGTAAGTGGTGATAAAAACATAATTTCGAGTTGTCCCTTATATCTTAATCAATCACTGCTTAGGCTACTATAATAATCCTAAATCTTGTGTGCCTTAATGCAACATTTAAACTTGTTTCTGCTGTTCACTGTTCACAAGTTTGCAGTATTGAAAACCTTAATAAATCCACAGTAAAAGTGACGATGCAAAATGGTCAACTTCTGAAAAATCGTCAATTGATTCTGAAAAAATATTGATTGATAAGTAAGCATCACTTGTTTGCAGGTTTTTTTAAAATTCAATCTTAATAGTAATCATTTATAATAATTCCTGATTTGGTGTAAATGTTTATTATTGATGTGAAAACATTTATAATGATGGTGAATATTTCCAGTTGAATCAAATGTATAATATGGCTACCAGAGTGTTGTGGGGAAGTAAAGAGTAACCTAAGTACAAGTAATTAAAATATGTTAATGCAGTAGTCCTTACGTAAGTAGGCTACATGTACTTTTTGAATGTAAAACTGAACTTTGAAAACAGCCTCCAGAGAGCGTAATATGTATTAATACTCACTGAAAACATTGATGAAAATTGCAACAAAAAAAAAGAGGACAGACTGCCAAATAAAATCATGTTTCATTTTCCACTGGCCTGTTTCTCTCAGTCCTTTCTCCACTAGTGAGGCAACAGCGCCCTCTTCTGGCTAAAGGAGGTATTAAAAGCTTACAGCACCTGGTATTCCCAGGCGGTCTCCCATCCAAGTACTAACCAGGCCCGACCCTGCTTAGCTTCCGAGATCGGACGAGATCGGGCGTGTTCAGGGTGGTATGGCCGTAAGCGAATGAACAGGTTGTTAAAGGGTTATTTATACATACTTAGGTTTAAAGTAACACCTCGCCAAAATTAGAGCAAGTGACTATGACCTAGTTGATTTTATTACTTTTCTACTCAAACGTGTGGGCCTATGGATAGACTTACACTTAATCTTACTAGATTCAGCAATACTTTGACGCTGGGAGTTAACTAAAGACTTGCAGCTTGTTTTTAAGACTTGTTTCACGACTTGCGGGCAAACTGAACGTTCAAACGTCTGATAAACACATTGAACAAACCGATTCCGTGAAGATTAACTTCCCTCTTTCAAAACTGGCCTGGTTAGTACTTGGATGGGAGACCGCCTGGGAATCCCAGGTGCTGTAAGCTTTTAATACCTGCTTCAGCCAGCAGGGGACGCTGTAACCTCCTGCTATGCACTGCAGTTCTTTTTTTATTTGTCTATCATTGCTTCTACTTTCCTACAAAGTAGCTTACACTGAATTTTGATTGGGGATCATCTATAGCATATATAGGGACTGATTGTAATAATTATGAATTTTCATATAATTAGTAAGTGTTCCTTTGTGATTCCTAATGGAGGATTGTTTTTTTAATGATTAGTTACAATGGAGAATGTGAGGGGATCAAATATGTATGCCCCACAGGGTTATGATTTCTACATGAAACATTGCAATGGCTGATTTATTCATTTGTCATTCAAGATTACCTCAAAACAAGTAAGTGGTGATAAAAACATAATTTCGAGTTGTCCCTTGTATCTTAATCAATCACTGCTTAGGCTACTATAATAATCCTAAATCTTGTGTGCCTTAATGCAACATTTAAACTTATTTCTGCTGTTCACTGTTCACAAGTTTGCAGTATTGAAAACCTTAATAAATCCACAGTAAAAGTGACGATGCGAAATGGTCAACTTCTGAAAAATCGTCAATTGATTGATAAGTAAGCATCACTTGTTTGCAGGTTTTTTTTAAATTCAATCTTAATAGTAATCATTTATAATAATTCCTGATTTGGTGTAAATGTTTATTATTGATGTGAAAACATTTATAATGATGGTGAATATTTCCAGTTGAATCAAATGTATAATATGGCTACCAGAGTGTTGTGGGGAAGTAAAGAGTAACCTAAGTACAAGTAATTAAAATATGTTAATGCAGTAGTCCTTACGTAAGTAGGCTACATGTACTTTTTGAATGTAAAACTGAACTTTGAAAACAGCCTCCAGAGAGCGTAATATGTATTAATACTCACTGAAAACATTGATGAAAATTGCAACAAAAAAAAAGAGGACAGACTGCCAAATAAAATCATGTTTCATTTTCCACTGGCCTGTTTCTCTCAGTCCTTTCTCCACTAGTGAGGCAACAGCGCCCTCTTCTGGCTAAAGGAGGTATTAAAAGCTTACAGCACCTGGTATTCCCAGGCGGTCTCCCATCCAAGTACTAACCAGGCCCGACCCTGCTTAGCTTCCGAGATCGGACGAGATCGGGCGTGTTCAGGGTGGTATGGCCGTAAGCGAGTGAACAGGTTGTTAAAGGGTTATTTATACATACTTAGGTTTAAAGTAACACCTCGCCAAAATTAGAGCAAGTGACTATGACCTAGTTGATTTTATTACTTTTCTACTCAAACGTGTGGGCCTATGGATAGACTTACACTTAATCTTACTAGATTCAGCAATACTTTGACGCTGGGAGTTAACTAAAGACTTGCAGCTTGTTTTTAAGACTTGTTTCACGACTTGCGGGCAAACTGAACGTTCAAACGTCTGATAAACACATTGAACAAACCGATTCCGTGAAGATTAACTTCCCTCTTTCAAAACTGGCCTGGTTAGTACTTGGATGGGAGACCGCCTGGGAATCCCAGGTGCTGTAAGCTTTTAATACCTGCTTCAGCCAGCAGGGGACGCTGTAACCTCCTGCTATGCACTGCAGTTCTTTTTTTATTTGTCTATCATTGCTTCTACTTTCCTACAAAGTAGCTTACACTGAATTTTGATTGGGGATCATCTATAGCATATATAGGGACTGATTGTAATAATTATGAATTTTCATATAATTAGTAAGTGTTCCTTTGTGATTCCTAATGGAGGATTGTTTTTTTAATGATTAGTTACAATGGAGAATGTGAGGGGATCAAATATGTATGCCCCACAGGGTTATGATTTCTACATGAAACATTGCAATGGCTGATTTATTCATTTGTCATTCAAGATTACCTCAAAACAAGTAAGTGGTGATAAAAACATAATTTCGAGTTGTCCCTTGTATCTTAATCAATCACTGCTTAGGCTACTATAATAATCCTAAATCTTGTGTGCCTTAATGCAACATTTAAACTTATTTCTGCTGTTCACTGTTCACAAGTTTGCAGGATTGAAAACCTTAATAAATCCACAGTAAAAGTGACGATGCGAAATGGTCAACTTCTGAAAAATCGTCAATTGATTGATAAGTAAGCATCACTTGTTTGCAGGTTTTTTTTAAATTCAATCTTAATAGTAATCATTTATAATAATTCCTGATTTGGTGTAAATGTTTATTATTGATGTGAAAACATTTATAATGATGGTGAATATTTCCAGTTGAATCAAATGTATAATATGGCTACCAGAGTGTTGTGGGGAAGTAAAGAGTAACCTAAGTACAAGTAATTAAAATATGTTAATGCAGTAGTCCTTACGTAAGTAGGCTACATGTACTTTTTGAATGTAAAACTGAACTTTGAAAACAGCCTCCAGAGAGCGTAATATGTATTAATACTCACTGAAAACATTGATGAAAATTGCAACAAAAAAAAAGAGGACAGACTGCCAAATAAAATCATGTTTCATTTTCCACTGGCCTGTTTCTCTCAGTCCTTTCTCCACTAGTGAGGCAACAGCGCCCTCTTCTGGCTAAAGGAGGTATTAAAAGCTTACAGCACCTGGTATTCCCAGGCGGTCTCCCATCCAAGTACTAACCAGGCCCGACCCTGCTTAGCTTCCGAGATCGGACGAGATCGGGCGTGTTCAGGGTGGTATGGCCGTAAGCGAATGAACAGGTTGTTAAAGGGTTATTTATACATACTTAGGTTTAAAGTAACACCTCGCCAAAATTAGAGCAAGTGACTATGACCTAGTTGATTTTATTACTTTTCTACTCAAACGTGTGGGCCTATGGATAGACTTACACTTAATCTTACTAGATTCAGCAATACTTTGACGCTGGGAGTTAACTAAAGACTTGCAGCTTGTTTTTAAGACTTGTTTCACGACTTGCGGGCAAACTGAACGTTCAAACGTCTGATAAACACATTGAACAAACCGATTCCGTGAAGATTAACTTCCCTCTTTCAAAACTGGCCTGGTTAGTACTTGGATGGGAGACCGCCTGGGAATCCCAGGTGCTGTAAGCTTTTAATACCTGCTTCAGCCAGCAGGGGGCGCTGTAACCTCCTGCTATGCACTGCAGTTCTTTTTTTATTTGTCTATCATTGCTTCTACTTTCCTACAAAGTAGCTTACACTGAATTTTGATTGGGGATCATCTATAGCATATATAGGGACTGATTGTAATAATTATGAATTTTCATATAATTAGTAAGTGTTCCTTTGTGATTCCTAATGGAGGATTGTTTTTTTAATGATTAGTTACAATGGAGAATGTGAGGGGATCAAATATGTATGCCCCACAGGGTTATGATTTCTACATGAAACATTGCAATGGCTGATTTATTCATTTGTCATTCAAGATTACCTCAAAACAAGTAAGTGCTGATAAAAACATAATTTCGAGTTGTCCCTTGTATCTTAATCAATCACTGCTTAGGCTACTATAATAATCCTAAATCTTGTGTGCCTTAATGCAACATTTAAACTTATTTCTGCTGTTCACTGTTCACAAGTTTGCAGGATTGAAAACCTTAATAAATCCACAGTAAAAGTGACGATGCGAAATGGTCAACTTCTGAAAAATCGTCAATTGATTGATAAGTAAGCATCACTTGTTTGCAGGTTTTTTTTAAATTCAATCTTAATAGTAATCATTTATAATAATTCCTGATTTGGTGTAAATGTTTATTATTGATGTGAAAACATTTATAATGATGGTGAATATTTCCAGTTGAATCAAATGTATAATATGGCTACCAGAGTGTTGTGGGGAAGTAAAGAGTAACCTAAGTACAAGTAATTAAAATATGTTAATGCAGTAGTCCTTACGTAAGTAGGCTACATGTACTTTTTGAATGTAAAACTGAACTTTGAAAACAGCCTCCAGAGAGCGTAATATGTATTAATACTCACTGAAAACATTGATGAAAATTGCAACAAAAAAAAAGAGGACAGACTGCCAAATAAAATCATGTTTCATTTTCCACTGGCCTGTTTCTCTCAGTCCTTTCTCCACTAGTGAGGCAACAGCGCCCTCTTCTGGCTAAAGGAGGTATTAAAAGCTTACAGCACCTGGTATTCCCAGGCGGTCTCCCATCCAAGTACTAACCAGGCCCGACCCTGCTTAGCTTCCGAGATCGGACGAGATCGGGCGTGTTCAGGGTGGTATGGCCGTAAGCGAATGAACAGGTTGTTAAAGGGTTATTTATACATACTTAGGTTTAAAGTAACACCTCGCCAAAATTAGAGCAAGTGACTATGACCTAGTTGATTTTATTACTTTTCTACTCAAACGTGTGGGCCTATGGATAGACTTACACTTAATCTTACTAGATTCAGCAATACTTTGACGCTGGGAGTTAACTAAAGACTTGCAGCTTGTTTTTAAGACTTGTTTCACGACTTGCGGGCAAACTGAACGTTCAAACGTCTGATAAACACATTGAACAAACCGATTCCGTGAAGATTAACTTCCCTCTTTCAAAACTGGCCTGGTTAGTACTTGGATGGGAGACCGCCTGGGAATCCCAGGTGCTGTAAGCTTTTAATACCTGCTTCAGCCAGCAGGGGACGCTGTAACCTCCTGCTATGCACTGCAGTTCTTTTTTTATTTGTCTATCATTGCTTCTACTTTCCTACAAAGTAGCTTACACTGAATTTTGATTGGGGATCATCTATAGCATATATAGGGACTGATTGTAATAATTATGAATTTTCATATAATTAGTAAGTGTTCCTTTGTGATTCCTAATGGAGGATTGTTTTTTTAATGATTAGTTACAATGGAGAATGTGAGGGGATCAAATATGTATGCCCCACAGGGTTATGATTTCTACATGAAACATTGCAATGGCTGATTTATTCATTTGTCATTCAAGATTACCTCAAAACAAGTAAGTGGTGATAAAAACATAATTTCGAGTTGTCCCTTGTATCTTAATCAATCACTGCTTAGGCTACTATAATAATCCTAAATCTTGTGTGCCTTAATGCAACATTTAAACTTATTTCTGCTGTTCACTGTTCACAAGTTTGCAGTATTGAAAACCTTAATAAATCCACAGTAAAAGTGACGATGCGAAATGGTCAACTTCTGAAAAATCGTCAATTGATTGATAAGTAAGCATCACTTGTTTGCAGGTTTTTTTTAAATTCAATCTTAATAGTAATCATTTATAATAATTCCTGATTTGGTGTAAATGTTTATTATTGATGTGAAAACATTTATAATGATGGTGAATATTTCCAGTTGAATCAAATGTATAATATGGCTACCAGAGTGTTGTGGGGAAGTAAAGAGTAACCTAAGTACAAGTAATTAAAATATGTTAATGCAGTAGTCCTTACGTAAGTAGGCTACATGTACTTTTTGAATGTAAAACTGAACTTTGAAAACAGCCTCCAGAGAGCGTAATATGTATTAATACTCACTGAAAACATTGATGAAAATTGCAACAAAAAAAAAGAGGACAGACTGCCAAATAAAATCATGTTTCATTTTCCACTGGCCTGTTTCTCTCAGTCCTTTCTCCACTAGTGAGGCAACAGCGCCCTCTTCTGGCTAAAGGAGGTATTAAAAGCTTACAGCACCTGGTATTCCCAGGCGGTCTCCCATCCAAGTACTAACCAGGCCCGACCCTGCTTAGCTTCCGAGATCGGACGAGATCGGGCGTGTTCAGGGTGGTATGGCCGTAAGTGAATGAACAGGTTGTTAAAGGGTTATTTATACATACTTAGGTTTAAAGTAACACCTCGCCAAAATTAGAGCAAGTGACTATGACCTAGTTGATTTTATTACTTTTCTACTCAAACGTGTGGGCCTATGGATAGACTTACACTTAATCTTACTAGATTCAGCAATACTTTGACGCTGGGAGTTAACTAAAGACTTGCAGCTTGTTTTTAAGACTTGTTTCACGACTTGCGGGCAAACTGAACGTTCAAACGTCTGATAAACACATTGAACAAACCGATTCCGTGAAGATTAACTTCCCTCTTTCAAAACTGGCCTGGTTAGTACTTGGATGGGAGACCGCCTGGGAATCCCAGGTGCTGTAAGCTTTTAATACCTGCTTCAGCCAGCAGGGGACGCTGTAACCTCCTGCTATGCACTGCAGTTCTTTTTTTATTTGTCTATCATTGCTTCTACTTTCCTACAAAGTAGCTTACACTGAATTTTGATTGGGGATCATCTATAGCATATATAGGGACTGATTGTAATAATTATGAATTTTCATATAATTAGTAAGTGTTCCTTTGTGATTCCTAATGGAGGATTGTTTTTTTAATGATTAGTTACAATGGAGAATGTGAGGGGATCAAATATGTATGCCCCACAGGGTTATGATTTCTACATGAAACATTGCAATGGCTGATTTATTCATTTGTCATTCAAGATTACCTCAAAACAAGTAAGTGGTGATAAAAACATAATTTCGAGTTGTCCCTTGTATCTTAATCAATCACTGCTTAGGCTACTATAATAATCCTAAATCTTGTGTGCCTTAATGCAACATTTAAACTTATTTCTGCTGTTCACTGTTCACAAGTTTGCAGGATTGAAAACCTTAATAAATCCACAGTAAAAGTGACGATGCGAAATGGTCAACTTCTGAAAAATCGTCAATTGATTGATAAGTAAGCATCACTTGTTTGCAGGTTTTTTTTAAATTCAATCTTAATAGTAATCATTTATAATAATTCCTGATTTGGTGTAAATGTTTATTATTGATGTGAAAACATTTATAATGATGGTGAATATTTCCAGTTGAATCAAATGTATAATATGGCTACCAGAGTGTTGTGGGGAAGTAAAGAGTAACCTAAGTACAAGTAATTAAAATATGTTAATGCAGTAGTCCTTACGTAAGTAGGCTACATGTACTTTTTGAATGTAAAACTGAACTTTGAAAACAGCCTCCAGAGAGCGTAATATGTATTAATACTCACTGAAAACATTGATGAAAATTGCAACAAAAAAAAAGAGGACAGACTGCCAAATAAAATCATGTTTCATTTTCCACTGGCCTGTTTCTCTCAGTCCTTTCTCCACTAGTGAGGCAACAGCGCCCTCTTCTGGCTAAAGGAGGTATTAAAAGCTTACAGCACCTGGTATTCCCAGGCGGTCTCCCATCCAAGTACTAACCAGGCCCGACCCTGCTTAGCTTCCGAGATCGGACGAGATCGGGCGTGTTCAGGGTGGTATGGACGTAAGCGAATGAACAGGTTGTTAAAGGGTTATTTATACATACTTAGGTTTAAAGTAACACCTCGCCAAAATTAGAGCAAGTGACTATGACCTAGTTGATTTTATTACTTTTCTACTCAAACGTGTGGGCCTATGGATAGACTTACACTTAATCTTACTAGATTCAGCAATACTTTGACGCTGGGAGTTAACTAAAGACTTGCAGCTTGTTTTTAAGACTTGTTTCACGACTTGCGGGCAAACTGAACGTTCAAACGTCTGATAAACACATTGAACAAACCGATTCCGTGAAGATTAACTTCCCTCTTTCAAAACTGGCCTGGTTAGTACTTGGATGGGAGACCGCCTGGGAATCCCAGGTGCTGTAAGCTTTTAATACCTGCTTCAGCCAGCAGGGGACGCTGTAACCTCCTGCTATGCACTGCAGTTCTTTTTTTATTTGTCTATCATTGCTTCTACTTTCCTACAAAGTAGCTTACACTGAATTTTGATTGGGGATCATCTATAGCATATATAGGGACTGATTGTAATAATTATGAATTTTCATATAATTAGTAAGTGTTCCTTTGTGATTCCTAATGGAGGATTGTTTTTTTAATGATTAGTTACAATGGAGAATGTGAGGGGATCAAATATGTATGCCCCACAGGGTTATGATTTCTACATGAAACATTGCAATGGCTGATTTATTCATTTGTCATTCAAGATTACCTCAAAACAAGTAAGTGGTGATAAAAACATAATTTCGAGTTGTCCCTTGTATCTTAATCAATCACTGCTTAGGCTACTATAATAATCCTAAATCTTGTGTGCCTTAATGCAACATTTAAACTTATTTCTGCTGTTCACTGTTCACAAGTTTGCAGGATTGAAAACCTTAATAAATCCACAGTAAAAGTGACGATGCGAAATGGTCAACTTCTGAAAAATCGTCAATTGATTGATAAGTAAGCATCACTTGTTTGCAGGTTTTTTTTAAATTCAATCTTAATAGTAATCATTTATAATAATTCCTGATTTGGTGTAAATGTTTATTATTGATGTGAAAACATTTATAATGATGGTGAATATTTCCAGTTGAATCAAATGTATAATATGGCTACCAGAGTGTTGTGGGGAAGTAAAGAGTAACCTAAGTACAAGTAATTAAAATATGTTAATGCAGTAGTCCTTACGTAAGTAGGCTACATGTACTTTTTGAATGTAAAACTGAACTTTGAAAACAGCCTCCAGAGAGCGTAATATGTATTAATACTCACTGAAAACATTGATGAAAATTGCAACAAAAAAAAAGAGGACAGACTGCCAAATAAAATCATGTTTCATTTTCCACTGGCCTGTTTCTCTCAGTCCTTTCTCCACTAGTGAGGCAACAGCGCCCTCTTCTGGCTAAAGGAGGTATTAAAAGCTTACAGCACCTGGTATTCCCAGGCGGTCTCCCATCCAAGTACTAACCAGGCCTGACCCTGCTTAGCTTCCGAGATCGGATGAGATCGGGCGTGTTCAGGGTGGTATGGCCGTAAGCGAGTGAACAGGTTGTTAAAGGGTTATTTATACATACTTAGGTTTAAAGTAACACCTCGCCAAAATTAGAGCAAGTGACTATGACCTAGTTGATTTTATTACTTTTCTACTCAAACGTGTGGGCCTATGGATAGACTTACACTTAATCTTACTAGATTCAGCAATACTTTGACGCTGGGAGTTAACTAAAGACTTGCAGCTTGTTTTTAAGACTTGTTTCACGACTTGCGGGCAAACTGAACGTTCAAACGTCTGATAAACACATTGAACAAACCGATTCCGTGAAGATTAACTTCCCTCTTTCAAAACTGGCCTGGTTAGTACTTGGATGGGAGACCGCCTGGGAATCCCAGGTGCTGTAAGCTTTTAATACCTGCTTCAGCCAGCAGGGGACGCTGTAACCTCCTGCTATGCACTGCAGTTCTTTTTTTATTTGTCTATCATTGCTTCTACTTTCCTACAAAGTAGCTTACACTGAATTTTGATTGGGGATCATCTATAGCATATATAGGGACTGATTGTAATAATTATGAATTTTCATATAATTAGTAAGTGTTCCTTTGTGATTCCTAATGGAGGATTGTTTTTTTAATGATTAGTTACAATGGAGAATGTGAGGGGATCAAATATGTATGCCCCACAGGGTTATGATTTCTACATGAAACATTGCAATGGCTGATTTATTCATTTGTCATTCAAGATTACCTCAAAACAAGTAAGTGGTGATAAAAACATAATTTCGAGTTGTCCCTTGTATCTTAATCAATCACTGCTTAGGCTACTATAATAATCCTAAATCTTGTGTGCCTTAATGCAACATTTAAACTTATTTCTGCTGTTCACTGTTCACAAGTTTGCAGGATTGAAAACCTTAATAAATCCACAGTAAAAGTGACGATGCGAAATGGTCAACTTCTGAAAAATCGTCAATTGATTGATAAGTAAGCATCACTTGTTTGCAGGTTTTTTTTAAATTCAATCTTAATAGTAATCATTTATAATAATTCCTGATTTGGTGTAAATGTTTATTATTGATGTGAAAACATTTATAATGATGGTGAATATTTCCAGTTGAATCAAATGTATAATATGGCTACCAGAGTGTTGTGGGGAAGTAAAGAGTAACCTAAGTACAAGTAATTAAAATATGTTAATGCAGTAGTCCTTACGTAAGTAGGCTACATGTACTTTTTGAATGTAAAACTGAACTTTGAAAACAGCCTCCAGAGAGCGTAATATGTATTAATACTCACTGAAAACATTGATGAAAATTGCAACAAAAAAAAAGAGGACAGACTGCCAAATAAAATCATGTTTCATTTTCCACTGGCCTGTTTCTCTCAGTCCTTTCTCCACTAGTGAGGCAACAGCGCCCTCTTCTGGCTAAAGGAGGTATTAAAAGCTTACAGCACCTGGTATTCCCAGGCGGTCTCCCATCCAAGTACTAACCAGGCCCGACCCTGCTTAGCGTCCGAGATCGGACGAGATCGGGCGTGTTCAGGGTGGTATGGCCGTAAGCGAATGAACAGGTTGTTAAAGGGTTATTTATACATACTTAGGTTTAAAGTAACACCTCGCCAAAATTAGAGCAAGTGACTATGACCTAGTTGATTTTATTACTTTTCTACTCAAACGTGTGGGCCTATGGATAGACTTACACTTAATCTTACTAGATTCAGCAATACTTTGACGCTGGGAGTTAACTAAAGACTTGCAGCTTGTTTTTAAGACTTGTTTCACGACTTGCGGGCAAACTGAACGTTCAAACGTCTGATAAACACATTGAACAAACCGATTCCGTGAAGATTAACTTCCCTCTTTCAAAACTGGCCTGGTTAGTACTTGGATGGGAGACCGCCTGGGAATCCCAGGTGCTGTAAGCTTTTAATACCTGCTTCAGCCAGCAGGGGACGCTGTAACCTCCTGCTATGCACTGCAGTTCTTTTTTTATTTGTCTATCATTGCTTCTACTTTCCTACAAAGTAGCTTACACTGAATTTTGATTGGGGATCATCTATAGCATATATAGGGACTGATTGTAATAATTATGAATTTTCATATAATTAGTAAGTGTTCCTTTGTGATTCCTAATGGAGGATTGTTTTTTTAATGATTAGTTACAATGGAGAATGTGAGGGGATCAAATATGTATGCCCCACAGGGTTATGATTTCTACATGAAACATTGCAATGGCTGATTTATTCATTTGTCATTCAAGATTACCTCAAAACAAGTAAGTGGTGATAAAAACATAATTTCGAGTTGTCCCTTATATCTTAATCAATCACTGCTTAGGCTACTATAATAATCCTAAATCTTGTGTGCCTTAATGCAACATTTAAACTTATTTCTGCTGTTCACTGTTCACAAGTTTGCAGTATTGAAAACCTTAATAAATCCACAGTAAAAGTGACGATGCAAAATGGTCAACTTCTGAAAAATCGTCAATTGATTCTGAAAAAATATTGATTGATAAGTAAGCATCACTTGTTTGCAGGTTTTTTTTAAATTCAATCTTAATAGTAATCATTTATAATAATTCCTGATTTGGTGTAAATGTTTATTATTGATGTGAAAACATTTATAATGATGGTGAATATTTCCAGTTGAATCAAATGTATAATATGGCTACCAGAGTGTTGTGGGGAAGTAAAGAGTAACCTAAGTACAAGTAATTAAAATATGTTAATGCAGTAGTCCTTACGTAAGTAGGCTACATGTACTTTTTGAATGTAAAACTGAACTTTGAAAACAGCCTCCAGAGAGCGTAATATGTATTAATACTCACTGAAAACATTGATGAAAATTGCAACAAAAAAAAAGAGGACAGACTGCCAAATAAAATCATGTTTCATTTTCCACTGGCCTGTTTCTCTCAGTCCTTTCTCCACTAGTGAGGCAACAGCGCCCTCTTCTGGCTAAAGTAGGTATTAAAAGCTTACAGCACCTGGTATTCCCAGGCGGTCTCCCATCCAAGTACTAACCAGGCCCGACCCTGCTTAGCTTCCGAGATCGGACGAGATCGAGCGTGTTCAGGGTGGTATGGCCGTAAGCGAATGAACAGGTTGTTAAAGGGTTATTTATACATACTTAGGTTTAAAGTAACACCTCGCCAAAATTAGAGCAAGTGACTATGACCTAGTTGATTTTATTACTTTTCTACTCAAACGTGTGGGCCTATGGATAGACTTACACTTAATCTTACTAGATTCAGCAATACTTTGACGCTGGGAGTTAACTAAAGACTTGCAGCTTGTTTTTAAGACTTGTTTCACGACTTGCGGGCAAACTGAACGTTCAAACGTCTGATAAACACATTGAACAAACCGATTCCGTGAAGATTAACTTCCCTCTTTCAAAACTGGCCTGGTTAGTACTTGGATGGGAGACCGCCTGGGAATCCCAGGTGCTGTAAGCTTTTAATACCTGCTTCAGCCAGCAGGGGGCGCTGTAACCTCCTGCTATGCACTGCAGTTCTTTTTTTATTTGTCTATCATTGCTTCTACTTTCCTACAAAGTAGCTTACACTGAATTTTGATTGGGGATCATCTATAGCATATATAGGGACTGATTGTAATAATTATGAATTTTCATATAATTAGTAAGTGTTCCTTTGTGATTCCTAATGGAGGATTGTTTTTTTTAATGATTAGTTACAATGGAGAATGTGAGGGGATCAAATATGTATGCCCCACAGGGTTATGATTTCTACATGAAACATTGCAATGGCTGATTTATTCATTTGTCATTCAAGATTACCTCAAAACAAGTAAGTGGTGATAAAAACATAATTTCGAGTTGTCCCTTATATCTTAATCAATCACTGCTTAGGCTACTATAATAATCCTAAATCTTGTGTGCCTTAATGCAACATTTAAACTTATTTCTGCTGTTCACTGTTCACAAGTTTGCAGTATTGAAAACCTTAATAAATCCACAGTAAAAGTGACGATGCAAAATGGTCAACTTCTGAAAAATCGTCAATTGATTCTGAAAAAATATTGATTGATAAGTAAGCATCACTTGTTTGCAGGTTTTTTTTAAATTCAATCTTAATAGTAATCATTTATAATAATTCCTGATTTGGTGTAAATGTTTATTATTGATGTGAAAACATTTATAATGATGGTGAATATTTCCAGTTGAATCAAATGTATAATATGGCTACCAGAGTGTTGTGGGGAAGTAAAGAGTAACCTAAGTACAAGTAATTAAAATATGTTAATGCAGTAGTCCTTACGTAAGTAGGCTACATGTACTTTTTGAATGTAAAACTGAACTTTGAAAACAGCCTCCAGAGAGCGTAATATGTATTAATACTCACTGAAAACATTGATGAAAATTGCAACAAAAAAAAAGAGGACAGACTGCCAAATAAAATCATGTTTCATTTTCCACTGGCCTGTTTCTCTCAGTCCTTTCTCCACTAGTGAGGCAACAGCGCCCTCTTCTGGCTAAAGGAGGTATTAAAAGCTTACAGCACCTGGTATTCCCAGGCGGTCTCCCATCCAAGTACTAACCAGGCCCGACCCTGCTTAGCTTCCGAGATCGGACGAGATCAGGCGTGTTCAGGGTGGTATGGCCGTAAGCGAATGAACAGGTTGTTAAAGGGTTATTTATACATACTTAGGTTTAAAGTAACACCTCGCCAAAATTAGAGCAAGTGACTATGACCTAGTTGATTTTATTACTTTTCTACTCAAACGTGTGGGCCTATGGATAGACTTACACTTAATCTTACTAGATTCAGCAATACTTTGACGCTGGGAGTTAACTAAAGACTTGCAACTTGTTTTTAAGACTTGTTTCACGACTTGCGGGCAAACTGAACGTTCAAACGTCTGATAAACACATTGAACAAACCGATTCCGTGAAGATTAACTTCCCTCTTTCAAAACTGGCCTGGTTAGTACTTGGATGGGAGACCGCCTGGGAATCCCAGGTGCTGTAAGCTTTTAATACCTGCTTCAGCCAGCAGGGGGCGCTGTAACCTCCTGCTATGCACTGCAGTTCTTTTTTTATTTGTCTATCATTGCTTCTACTTTCCTACAAAGTAGCTTACACTGAATTTTGATTGGGGATCATCTATAGCATATATAGGGACTGATTGTAATAATTATGAATTTTCATATAATTAGTAAGTGTTCCTTTGTGATTCCTAATGGAGGATTGTTTTTTTTAATGATTAGTTACAATGGAGAATGTGAGGGGATCAAATATGTATGCCCCACAGGGTTATGATTTCTACATGAAACATTGCAATGGCTGATTTATTCATTTGTCATTCAAGATTACCTCAAAACAAGTAAGTGGTGATAAAAACATAATTTCGAGTTGTCCCTTATATCTTAATCAATCACTGCTTAGGCTACTATAATAATCCTAAATCTTGTGTGCCTTAATGCAACATTTAAACTTATTTCTGCTGTTCACTGTTCACAAGTTTGCAGTATTGAAAACCTTAATAAATCCACAGTAAAAGTGACGATGCAAAATGGTCAACTTCTGAAAAATCGTCAATTGATTCTGAAAAAATATTGATTGATAAGTAAGCATCACTTGTTTGCAGGTTTTTTTTAAATTCAATCTTAATAGTAATCATTTATAATAATTCCTGATTTGGTGTAAATGTTTATTATTGATGTGAAAACATTTATAATGATGGTGAATATTTCCAGTTGAATCA
>NC_089207.1:7887552-7907552 GCF_963930695.1 Labrus bergylta
CTGAGATCGGACGAGATCGGGCGTGTTCAGGGTGGTATGGCCGTAAGCGAATAAACAGGTTGTTAAAGGGTTATTTATACATACTTAGGTTTAAAGTAACACCTCGCCAAAATTAGAGCAAGTGACTATGACCTAGTTGATTTTATTACTTTTCTACTCAAACGTGTGGGCCTATGGATAGACTTACACTTAATCTTACTAGATTCAGCAATACTTTGACGCTGGGAGTTAACTAAAGACTTGCAGCTTGTTTTTAAGACTTGTTTCACGACTTGCGGGCAAACTGAACGTTCAAACGTCTGATAAACACATTGAACAAACCGATTCCGTGAAGATTAACTTCCCTCTTTCAAAACTGGCCTGGTTAGTACTTGGATGGGAGACCGCCTGGGAATCCCAGGTGCTGTAAGCTTTTAATACCTGCTTCAGCCAGCAGGGGGCGCTGTAACCTCCTGCTATGCACTGCAGTTCTTTTTTTATTTGTCTATCATTGCTTCTACTTTCCTACAAAGTAGCTTACACTGAATTTTGATTGGGGATCATCTATAGCATATATAGGGACTGATTGTAATAATTATGAATTTTCATATAATTAGTAAGTGTTCCTTTGTGATTCCTAATGGAGGATTGTTTTTTTTAATGATTAGTTACAATGGAGAATGTGAGGGGATCAAATATGTATGCCCCACAGGGTTATGATTTCTACATGAAACAATGCAATGGCTGATTTATTCATTTGTCATTCAAGATTACCTCAAAACAAGTAAGTGGTGATAAAAACATAATTTCGAGTTGTCCCTTATATCTTAATCAATCACTGCTTAGGCTACTATAATAATCCTAAATCTTGTGTGCCTTAATGCAACATTTAAACTTATTTCTGCTGTTCACTGTTCACAAGTTTGCAGGATTGAAAACCTTAATAAATCCACAGTAAAAGTGACGATGCAAAATGGTCAACTTCTGAAAAATCGTCAATTGATTCTGAAAAAATATTGATTGATAAGTAAGCATCACTTGTTTGCAGGTTTTTTTTAAATTCAATCTTAATAGTAATCATTTATAATAATTCCTGATTTGGTGTAAATGTTTATTATTGATGTGAAAACATTTATAATGATGGTGAATATTTCCAGTTGAATCAAATGTATAATATGGCTACCAGAGTGTTGTGGGGAAGTAAAGAGTAACCTAAGTACAAGTAATTAAAATATGTTAATGCAGTAGTCCTTACGTAAGTAGGCTACATGTACTTTTTGAATGTAAAACTGAACTTTGAAAACAGCCTCCAGAGAGCGTAATATGTATTAATACTCACTGAAAACATTGATGAAAATTGCAACAAAAAAAAAGAGGACAGACTGCCAAATAAAATCATGTTTCATTTTCCACTGGCCTGTTTCTCTCAGTCCTTTCTCCACTAGTGAGGCAACAGCGCCCTCTTCTGGCTAAAGGAGGTATTAAAAGCTTACAGCACCTGGTATTCCCAGGCGGTCTCCCATCCAAGTACTAACCAGGCCCGACCCTGCTTAGCTTCCGAGATCGGATGAGATCGGGCGTGTTCAGGGTGGTATGGCCGTAAGCGAATGAACAGGTTGTTAAAGGGTTATTTATACATACTTAGGTTTAAAGTAACACCTCGCCAAAATTAGAGCAAGTGACTATGACCTAGTTGATTTTATTACTTTTCTACTCAAACGTGTGGGCCTATGGATAGACTTACACTTAATCTTACTAGATTCAGCAATACTTTGACGCTGGGAGTTAACTAAAGACTTGCAGCTTGTTTTTAAGACTTGTTTCACGACTTGCGGGCAAACTGAACGTTCAAACGTCTGATAAACACATTGAACAAACCGATTCCGTGAAGATTAACTTCCCTCTTTCAAAACTGGCCTGGTTAGTACTTGGATGGGAGACCGCCTGGGAATCCCAGGTGCTGTAAGCTTTTAATACCTGCTTCAGCCAGCAGGGGACGCTGTAACCTCCTGCTATGCACTGCAGTTCTTTTTTTATTTGTCTATCATTGCTTCTACTTTCCTACAAAGTAGCTTACACTGAATTTTGATTGGGGATCATCTATAGCATATATAGGGACTGATTGTAATAATTATGAATTTTCATATAATTAGTAAGTGTTCCTTTGTGATTCCTAATGGAGGATTGTTTTTTTTAATGATTAGTTACAATGGAGAATGTGAGGGGATCAAATATGTATGCCCCACAGGGTTATGATTTCTACATGAAACATTGCAATGGCTGATTTATTCATTTGTCATTCAAGATTACCTCAAAACAAGTAAGTGGTGATAAAAACATAATTTCGAGTTGTCCCTTATATCTTAATCAATCACTGCTTAGGCTACTATAATAATCCTAAATCTTGTGTGCCTTAATGCAACATTTAAACTTATTTCTGCTGTTCACTGTTCACAAGTTTGCAGTATTGAAAACCTTAATAAATCCACAGTAAAAGTGACGATGCAAAATGGTCAACTTCTGAAAAATCGTCAATTGATTCTGAAAAAATATTGATTGATAAGTAATCATCACTTGTTTGCAGGTTTTTTTTAAATTCAATCTTAATAGTAATCATTTATAATAATTCCTGATTTGGTGTAAATGTTTATTATTGATGTGAAAACATTTATAATGATGGTGAATATTTCCAGTTGAATCAAATGTATAATATGGCTACCAGAGTGTTGTGGGGAAGTAAAGAGTAACCTAAGTACAAGTAATTAAAATATGTTAATGCAGTAGTCCTTACGTAAGTAGGCTACATGTACTTTTTGAATGTAAAACTGAACTTTGAAAACAGCCTCCAGAGAGCGTAATATGTATTAATACTCACTGAAAACATTGATGAAAATTGCAACAAAAAAAAAGAGGACAGACTGCCAAATAAAATCATGTTTCATTTTCCACTGGCCTGTTTCTCTCAGTCCTTTCTCCACTAGTGAGGCAACAGCGCCCTCTTCTGGCTAAAGGAGGTATTAAAAGCTTACAGCACCTGGTATTCCCAGGCGGTCTCCCATCCAAGTACTAACCAGGCCCGACCCTGCTTAGCTTCCGAGATCGGACGAGATCGGGCCTGTTCAGGGTGGTATGGCCATAAGTGAATGAACAGGTTGTTAAAGGGTTATTTATACATACTTAGGTTTAAAGTAACACCTCGCCAAAATTAGAGCAAGTGACTATGACCTAGTTGATTTTATTACTTTTCTACTCAAACGTGTGGGCCTATGGATAGACTTACACTTAATCTTACTAGATTCAGCAATACTTTGACGCTGGGAGTTAACTAAAGACTTGCAGCTTGTTTTTAAGACTTGTTTCACGACTTGCGGGCAAACTGAACGTTCAAACGTCTGATAAACACATTGAACAAACCGATTCCGTGAAGATTAACTTCCCTCTTTCAAAACTGGCCTGGTTAGTACTTGGATGGGAGACCGCCTGGGAATCCCAGGTGCTGTAAGCTTTTAATACCTGCTTCAGCCAGCAGGGGGCGCTGTAACCTCCTGCTATGCACTGCAGTTCTTTTTTTATTTGTCTATCATTGCTTCTACTTTCCTACAAAGTAGCTTACACTGAATTTTGATTGGGGATCATCTATAGCATATATAGGGACTGATTGTAATAATTATGAATTTTCATATAATTAGTAAGTGTTCCTTTGTGATTCCTAATGGAGGATTGTTTTTTTTAATGATTAGTTACAATGGAGAATGTGAGGGGATCAAATATGTATGCCCCACAGGGTTATGATTTCTACATGAAACATTGCAATGGCTGATTTATTCATTTGTCATTCAAGATTACCTCAAAACAAGTAAGTGGTGATAAAAACATAATTTCGAGTTGTCCCTTATATCTTAATCAATCACTGCTTAGGCTACTATAATAATCCTAAATCTTGTGTGCCTTAATGCAACATTTAAACTTATTTCTGCTGTTCACTGTTCACAAGTTTGCAGTATTGAAAACCTTAATAAATCCACAGTAAAAGTGACGATGCAAAATGGTCAACTTCTGAAAAATCGTCAATTGATTCTGAAAAAATATTGATTGATAAGTAAGCATCACTTGTTTGCAGGTTTTTTTTAAATTCAATCTTAATAGTAATCATTTATAATAATTCCTGATTTGGTGTAAATGTTTATTATTGATGTGAAAACATTTATAATGATGGTGAATATTTCCAGTTGAATCAAATGTATAATATGGCTACCAGAGTGTTGTGGGGAAGTAAAGAGTAACCTAAGTACAAGTAATTAAAATATGTTAATGCAGTAGTCCTTACGTAAGTAGGCTACATGTACTTTTTGAATGTAAAACTGAACTTTGAAAACAGCCTCCAGAGAGCGTAATATGTATTAATACTCACTGAAAACATTGATGAAAATTGCAACAAAAAAAAAGAGGACAGACTGCCAAATAAAATCATGTTTCATTTTCCACTGGCCTGTTTCTCTCAGTCCTTTCTCCACTAGTGAGGCAACAGCGCCCTCTTCTGGCTAAAGGAGGTATTAAAAGCTTACAGCACCTGGTATTCCCAGGCGGTCTCCCATCCAAGTACTAACCAGGCCCGACCCTGCTTAGCTTCCGAGATCGGACGAGATCGGGCGTGTTCAGGGTGGTATGGCCGTAAGCCAATGAACAGGTTGTTAAAGGGTTATTTATACATACTTAGGTTTAAAGTAACACCTCGCCAAAATTAGAGCAAGTGACTATGACCTAGTTGATTTTATTACTTTTCTACTCAAACGTGTGGGCCTATGGATAGACTTACACTTAATCTTACTAGATTCAGCAATACTTTGACGCTGGGAGTTAACTAAAGACTTGCAGCTTGTTTTTAAGACTTGTTTCACGACTTGCGGGCAAACTGAACGTTCAAACGTCTGATAAACACATTGAACAAACCGATTCCGTGAAGATTAACTTCCCTCTTTCAAAACTGGCCTGGTTAGTACTTGGATGGGAGACCGCCTGGGAATCCCAGGTGCTGTAAGCTTTTAATACCTGCTTCAGCCAGCAGGGGACGCTGTAACCTCCTGCTATGCACTGCAGTTCTTCTTTTATTTGTCTATCATTGCTTCTACTTTCCTACAAAGTAGCTTACACTGAATTTTGATTGGGGATCATCTATAGCATATATAGGGACTGATTGTAATAATTATGAATTTTCATATAATTAGTAAGTGTTCCTTTGTGATTCCTAATGGAGGATTGTTTTTTTAATGATTAGTTACAATGGAGAATGTGAGGGGATCAAATATGTATGCCCCACAGGGTTATGATTTCTACATGAAACATTGCAATGGCTGATTTATTCATTTGTCATTCAAGATTACCTCAAAACAAGTAAGTGGTGATAAAAACATAATTTCGAGTTGTCCCTTGTATCTTAATCAATCACTGCTTAGGCTACTATAATAATCCTAAATCTTGTGTGCCTTAATGCAACATTTAAACTTATTTCTGCTGTTCACTGTTCACAAGTTTGCAGGATTGAAAACCTTAATAAATCCACAGTAAAAGTGACGATGCGAAATGGTCAACTTCTGAAAAATCGTCAATTGATTGATAAGTAAGCATCACTTGTTTGCAGGTTTTTTTTAAATTCAATCTTAATAGTAATCATTTATAATAATTCCTGATTTGGTGTAAATGTTTATTATTGATGTGAAAACATTTATAATGATGGTGAATATTTCCAGTTGAATCAAATGTATAATATGGCTACCAGAGTGTTGTGGGGAAGTAAAGAGTAACCTAAGTACAAGTAATTAAAATATGTTAATGCAGTAGTCCTTACGTAAGTAGGCTACATGTACTTTTTGAATGTAAAACTGAACTTTGAAAACAGCCTCCAGAGAGCGTAATATGTATTAATACTCACTGAAAACATTGATGAAAATTGCAACAAAAAAAAAGAGGACAGACTGCCAAATAAAATCATGTTTCATTTTCCACTGGCCTGTTTCTCTCAGTCCTTTCTCCACTAGTGAGGCAACAGCGCCCTCTTCTGGCTAAAGGAGGTATTAAAAGCTTACAGCACCTGGTATTCCCAGGCGGTCTCCCATCCAAGTACTAACCAGGCCCGACCCTGCTTAGCTTCCGAGATCGGACGAGATCGGGCGTGTTCAGGGTGGTATGGCCGTAAGCGAATGAACAGGTTGTTAAAGGGTTATTTATACATACTTAGGTTTAAAGTAACACCTCGCCAAAATTAGAGCAAGTGACTATGACCTAGTTGATTTTATTACTTTTCTACTCAAACGTGTGGGCCTATGGATAGACTTACACTTAATCTTACTAGATTCAGCAATACTTTGACGCTGGGAGTTAACTAAAGACTTGCAGCTTGTTTTTAAGACTTGTTTCACGACTTGCGGGCAAACTGAACGTTCAAACGTCTGATAAACACATTGAACAAACCGATTCCGTGAAGATTAACTTCCCTCTTTCAAAACTGGCCTGGTTAGTACTTGGATGGGAGACCGCCTGGGAATCCCAGGTGCTGTAAGCTTTTAATACCTGCTTCAGCCAGCAGGGGACGCTGTAACCTCCTGCTATGCACTGCAGTTCTTTTTTTATTTGTCTATCATTGCTTCTACTTTCCTACAAAGTAGCTTACACTGAATTTTGATTGGGGATCATCTATAGCATATATAGGGACTGATTGTAATAATTATGAATTTTCATATAATTAGTAAGTGTTCCTTTGTGATTCCTAATGGAGGATTGTTTTTTTAATGATTAGTTACAATGGAGAATGTGAGGGGATCAAATATGTATGCCCCACAGGGTTATGATTTCTACATGAAACATTGCAATGGCTGATTTATTCATTTGTCATTCAAGATTACCTCAAAACAAGTAAGTGGTGATAAAAACATAATTTCGAGTTGTCCCTTGTATCTTAATCAATCACTGCTTAGGCTACTATAATAATCCTAAATCTTGTGTGCCTTAATGCAACATTTAAACTTATTTCTGCTGTTCACTGTTCACAAGTTTGCAGGATTGAAAACCTTAATAAATCCACAGTAAAAGTGACGATGCGAAATGGTCAACTTCTGAAAAATCGTCAATTGATTGATAAGTAAGCATCACTTGTTTGCAGGTTTTTTTTAAATTCAATCTTAATAGTAATCATTTATAATAATTCCTGATTTGGTGTAAATGTTTATTATTGATGTGAAAACATTTATAATGATGGTGAATATTTCCAGTTGAATCAAATGTATAATATGGCTACCAGAGTGTTGTGGGGAAGTAAAGAGTAACCTAAGTACAAGTAATTAAAATATGTTAATGCAGTAGTCCTTACGTAAGTAGGCTACATGTACTTTTTGAATGTAAAACTGAACTTTGAAAACAGCCTCCAGAGAGCGTAATATGTATTAATACTCACTGAAAACATTGATGAAAATTGCAACAAAAAAAAAGAGGACAGACTGCCAAATAAAATCATGTTTCATTTTCCACTGGCCTGTTTCTCTCAGTCCTTTCTCCACTAGTGAGGCAACAGCGCCCTCTTCTGGCTAAAGGAGGTATTAAAAGCTTACAGCACCTGGTATTCCCAGGCGGTCTCCCATCCAAGTACTAACCAGGCCCGACCCTGCTTAGCTTCCGAGATCGGACGAGATCGGGCGTGTTCAGGGTGGTATGGCCGCAAGCGAATGAACAGGTTGTTAAAGGGTTATTTATACATACTTAGGTTTAAAGTAACACCTCGCCAAAATTAGAGCAAGTGACTATGACCTAGTTGATTTTATTACTTTTCTACTCAAACGTGTGGGCCTATGGATAGACTTACACTTAATCTTACTAGATTCAGCAATACTTTGACGCTGGGAGTTAACTAAAGACTTGCAGCTTGTTTTTAAGACTTGTTTCACGACTTGCGGGCAAACTGAACGTTCAAACGTCTGATAAACACATTGAACAAACCGATTCTGTGAAGATTAACTTCCCTCTTTCAAAACTGGCCTGGTTAGTACTTGGATGGGAGACCGCCTGGGAATCCCAGGTGCTGTAAGCTTTTAATACCTGCTTCAGCCAGCAGGGGGCGCTGTAACCTCCTGCTATGCACTGCAGTTCTTTTTTTATTTGTCTATCATTGCTTCTACTTTCCTACAAAGTAGCTTACACTGAATTTTGATTGGGGATCATCTATAGCATATATAGGGACTGATTGTAATAATTATGAATTTTCATATTATTAGTAAGTGTTCCTTTGTGATTCCTAATGGAGGATTGTTTTTTTTAATGATTAGTTACAATGGAGAATGTGAGGGGATCAAATATGTATGCCCCACAGGGTTATGATTTCTACATGAAACATTGCAATGGCTGATTTATTCATTTGTCATTCAAGATTACCTCAAAACAAGTAAGTGGTGATAAAAACATAATTTCGAGTTGTCCCTTGTATCTTAATCAATCACTGCTTAGGCTACTATAATAATCCTAAATCTTGTGTGCCTTAATGCAACATTTAAACTTATTTCTGCTGTTCACTGTTCACAAGTTTGCAGGATTGAAAACCTTAATAAATCCACAGTAAAAGTGACGATGCGAAATGGTCAACTTCTGAAAAATCGTCAATTGATTGATAAGTAAGCATCACTTGTTTGCAGGTTTTTTTTAAATTCAATCTTAATAGTAATCATTTATAATAATTCCTGATTTGGTGTAAATGTTTATTATTGATGTGAAAACATTTATAATGATGGTGAATATTTCCAGTTGAATCAAATGTATAATATGGCTACCAGAGTGTTGTGGGGAAGTAAAGAGTAACCTAAGTACAAGTAATTAAAATATGTTAATGCAGTAGTCCTTACGTAAGTAGGCTACATGTACTTTTTGAATGTAAAACTGAACTTTGAAAACAGCCTCCAGAGAGCGTAATATGTATTAATACTCACTGAAAACATTGATGAAAATTGCAACAAAAAAAAAGAGGACAGACTGCCAAATAAAATCATGTTTCATTTTCCACTGGCCTGTTTCTCTCAGTCCTTTCTCCACTAGTGAGGCAACAGCGCCCTCTTCTGGCTAAAGGAGGTATTAAAAGCTTACAGCACCTGGTATTCCCAGGCGGTCTCCCATCCAAGTACTAACCAGGCCCGACCCTGCTTAGCTTCCGAGATCGGACGAGATCAGGCGTGTTCAGGGTGGTATGGCCGTAAGCGAATGAACAGGTTGTTAAAGGGTTATTTATACATACTTAGGTTTAAAGTAACACCTCGCCAAAATTAGAGCAAGTGACTATGACCTAGTTGATTTTATTACTTTTCTACTCAAACGTGTGGGCCTATGGATAGACTTACACTTAATCTTACTAGATTCAGCAATACTTTGACGCTGGGAGTTAACTAAAGACTTGCAGCTTGTTTTTAAGACTTGTTTCACGACTTGCGGGCAAACTGAACGTTCAAACGTCTGATAAACACATTGAACAAACCGATTCCGTGAAGATTAACTTCCCTCTTTCAAAACTGGCCTGGTTAGTACTTGGATGGGAGACCGCCTGGGAATCCCAGGTGCTGTAAGCTTTTAATACCTGCTTCAGCCAGCAGGGGACGCTGTAACCTCCTGCTATGCACTGCAGTTCTTTTTTTATTTGTCTATCATTGCTTCTACTTTCCTACAAAGTAGCTTACACTGAATTTTGATTGGGGATCATCTATAGCATATATAGGGACTGATTGTAATAATTATGAATTTTCATATAATTAGTAAGTGTTCCTTTGTGATTCCTAATGGAGGATTGTTTTTTTAATGATTAGTTACAATGGAGAATGTGAGGGGATCAAATATGTATGCCCCACAGGGTTATGATTTCTACATGAAACATTGCAATGGCTGATTTATTCATTTGTCATTCAAGATTACCTCAAAACAAGTAAGTGGTGATAAAAACATAATTTCGAGTTGTCCCTTGTATCTTAATCAATCACTGCTTAGGCTACTATAATAATCCTAAATCTTGTGTGCCTTAATGCAACATTTAAACTTATTTCTGCTGTTCACTGTTCACAAGTTTGCAGGATTGAAAACCTTAATAAATCCACAGTAAAAGTGACGATGCGAAATGGTCAACTTCTGAAAAATCGTCAATTGATTGATAAGTAAGCATCACTTGTTTGCAGGTTTTTTTTAAATTCAATCTTAATAGTAATCATTTATAATAATTCCTGATTTGGTGTAAATGTTTATTATTGATGTGAAAACATTTATAATGATGGTGAATATTTCCAGTTGAATCAAATGTATAATATGGCTACCAGAGTGTTGTGGGGAAGTAAAGAGTAACCTAAGTACAAGTAATTAAAATATGTTAATGCAGTAGTCCTTACGTAAGTAGGCTACATGTACTTTTTGAATGTAAAACTGAACTTTGAAAACAGCCTCCAGAGAGCGTAATATGTATTAATACTCACTGAAAACATTGATGAAAATTGCAACAACAAAAAAAAAAGAGAGGACAGACTGCCAAATAAAATCATGTTTCATTTTCCACTGGCCTGTTTCTCTCAGTCCTTTCTCCACTAGTGAGGCAACAGCGCCCTCTTCTGGCTAAAGGAGGTATTAAAAGCTTACAGCACCTGGTATTCCCAGGCGGTCTCCCATCCAAGTACTAACCAGGCCCGTCCCTGCTTAGCTTCCGAGATCGGACGAGATCGGGCGTGTTCAGGGTGGTATGGCCGTAAGCGAATGAACAGGTTGTTAAAGGGTTATTTATACATACTTAGGTTTAAAGTAACACCTCGCCAAAATTAGAGCAAGTGACTATGACCTAGTTGATTTTATTACTTTTCTACTCAAACGTGTGGGCCTATGGATAGACTTACACTTAATCTTACTAGATTCAGCAATACTTTGACGCTGGGAGTTAACTAAAGACTTGCAGCTTGTTTTTAAGACTTGTTTCACGACTTGCGGGCAAACTGAACGTTCAAACGTCTGATAAACACATTGAACAAACCGATTCCGTGAAGATTAACTTCCCTCTTTCAAAACTGGCCTGGTTAGTACTTGGATGGGAGACCGCCTGGGAATCCCAGGTGCTGTAAGCTTTTAATACCTGCTTCAGCCAGCAGGGGGCGCTGTAACCTCCTGCTATGCACTGCAGTTCTTTTTTTATTTGTCTATCATTGCTTCTACTTTCCTACAAAGTAGCTTACACTGAATTTTGATTGGGGATCATCTATAGCATATATAGGGACTGATTGTAATAATTATGAATTTTCATATAATTAGTAAGTGTTCCTTTGTGATTCCTAATGGAGGATTGTTTTTTTTAATGATTAGTTACAATGGAGAATGTGAGGGGATCAAATATGTATGCCCCACAGGGTTATGATTTCTACATGAAACATTGCAATGGCTGATTTATTCATTTGTCATTCAAGATTACCTCAAAACAAGTAAGTGGTGATAAAAACATAATTTCGAGTTGTCCCTTATATCTTAATCAATCACTGCTTAGGCTACTATAATAATCCTAAATCTTGTGTGCCTTAATGCAACATTTAAACTTATTTCTGCTGTTCACTGTTCACAAGTTTGCAGTATTGAAAACCTTAATAAATCCACAGTAAAAGTGACGATGCAAAATGGTCAACTTCTGAAAAATCGTCAATTGATTGATAAGTAAGCATCACTTGTTTGCAGGTTTTTTTTAAATTCAATCTTAATAGTAATCATTTATAATAATTCCTGATTTGGTGTAAATGTTTATTATTGATGTGAAAACATTTATAATGATGGTGAATATTTCCAGTTGAATCAAATGTATAATATGGCTACCAGAGTGTTGTGGGGAAGTAAAGAGTAACCTAAGTACAAGTAATTAAAATATGTTAATGCAGTAGTCCTTACTTAAGTAGGCTACATGTACTTTTTGAATGTAAAACTGAACTTTGAAAACAGCCTCCAGAGAGCGTAATATGTATTAATACTCACTGAAAACATTGATGAAAATTGCAACAACAACAAAAAAAGAGAGGACAGACTGCCAAATAAAATCATGTTTCATTTTCCACTGGCCTGTTTCTCTCAGTCCTTTCTCCACTAGTGAGGCAACAGCGCCCTCTTCTGGCTAAAGGAGGTATTAAAAGCTTACAGCACCTGGTATTCCCAGGCGGTCTCCCATCCAAGTACTAACCAGGCCCGACCCTGCTTAGCTTCTGAGATCGGACGAGATAGGGCGTGTTCAGGGTGGTATGGCCGTAAGTGAATGAACAGGTTGTTAAAGGGTTATTTATACATACTTAGGTTTAAAGTAACACCTCGCCAAAATTAGAGCAAGTGACTATGACCTAGTTGATTTTATTACTTTTCTACTCAAACGTGTGGGCCTATGGATAGACTTACACTTAATCTTACTAGATTCAGCAATACTTTGACGCTGGGAGTTAACTAAAGACTTGCAGCTTGTTTTTAAGACTTGTTTCACGACTTGCGGGCAAACTGAACGTTCAAACGTCTGATAAACACATTGAACAAACCGATTCCGTGAAGATTAACTTCCCTCTTTCAAAACTGGCCTGGTTAGTACTTGGATGGGAGACCGCCTGGGAATACCAGGTGCTGTAAGCTTTTAATACCTGCTTCAGCCAGCAGGGGGCGCTGTAACCTCCTGCTATGCACTGCAGTTCTTTTTTTATTTGTCTATCATTGCTTCTACTTTCCTACAAAGTAGCGTACACTGAATTTTGATTGGGGATCATCTATAGCATATATAGGGACTGATTGTAATAATTATGAATTTTCATATAATTAGTAAGTGTTCCTTTGTGATTCCTAATGGAGGATTGTTTTTTTTAATGATTAGTTACAATGGAGAATGTGAGGGGATCAAATATGTATGCCCCACAGGGTTATGATTTCTACATGAAACATTGCAATGGCTGATTTATTCATTTGTCATTCAAGATTACCTCAAAACAAGTAAGTGGTGATAAAAACATAATTTCGAGTTGTCCCTTATATCTTAATCAATCACTGCTTAGGCTACTATAATAATCCTAAATCTTGTGTGCCTTAATGCAACATTTAAACTTATTTCTGCTGTTCACTGTTCACAAGTTTGCAGTATTGAAAACCTTAATAAATCCACAGTAAAAGTGACGATGCAAAATGGTCAACTTCTGAAAAATCGTCAATTGATTCTGAAAAAATATTGATTGATAAGTAAGCATCACTTGTTTGCAGGTTTTTTTTAAATTCAATCTTAATAGTAATCATTTATAATAATTCCTGATTTGGTGTAAATGTTTATTATTGATGTGAAAACATTTATAATGATGGTGAATATTTCCAGTTGAATCAAATGTATAATATGGCTACCAGAGTGTTGTGGGGAAGTAAAGAGTAACCTAAGTACAAGTAATTAAAATATGTTAATGCAGTAGTCCTTACTTAAGTAGGCTACATGTACTTTTTGAATGTAAAACTGAACTTTGAAAACAGCCTCCAGAGAGCGTAATATGTATTAATACTCACTGAAAACATTGATGAAAATTGCAACAACAAAAAAAAAAGAGAGGACAGACTGCCAAATAAAATCATGTTTCATTTTCCACTGGCCTGTTTCTCTCAGTCCTTTCTCCACTAGTGAGGCAACAGCGCCCTCTTCTGGCTAAAAGAGGTATTAAAAGCTTACAGCACCTGGTATTCCCAGGCGGTCTCCCATCCAAGTACTAACCAGGCCCGACCCTGCTTAGCTTCCGAGATCGGACGAGATCGGGCGTGTTCAGGGTGGTATGGCTGTAAGCGAATGAACAGGTTGTTAAAGGGTTATTTATACATACTTAGGTTTAAAGTAACACCTCGCCAAAATTAGAGCAAGTGACTATGACCTAGTTGATTTTATTACTTTTCTACTCAAACGTGTGGGCCTATGGATAGACTTACACTTAATCTTACTAGATTCAGCAATACTTTGACGCTGGGAGTTAACTAAAGACTTGCAGCTTGTTTTTAAGACTTGTTTCACGACTTGCGGGCAAACTGAACGTTCAAACGTCTGATAAACACATTGAACAAACCGATTCCGTGAAGATTAACTTCCCTCTTTCAAAACTGGCCTGGTTAGTACTTGGATGGGAGACCGCCTGGGAATCCCAGGTGCTGTAAGCTTTTAATACCTGCTTCAGCCAGCAGGGGGCGCTGTAACCTCCTGCTATGCACTGCAGTTCTTTTTTTATTTGTCTATCATTGCTTCTACTTTCCTACAAAGTAGCTTACACTGAATTTTGATTGGGGATCATCTATAGCATATATAGGGACTGATTGTAATAATTATGAATTTTCATATAATTAGTAAGTGTTCCTTTGTGATTCCTAATGGAGGATTGTTTTTTTTAATGATTAGTTACAATGGAGAATGTGAGGGGATCAAATATGTATGCCCCACAGGGTTATGATTTCTACATGAAAGATTGCAATGGCTGATTTATTCATTTGTCATTCAAGATTACCTCAAAACAAGTAAGTGGTGATAAAAACATAATTTCGAGTTGTCCCTTATATCTTAATCAATCACTGCTTAGGCTACTATAATAATCCTAAATCTTGTGTGCCTTAATGCAACATTTAAACTTATTTCTGCTGTTCACTGTTCACAAGTTTGCAGTATTGAAAACCTTAATAAATCCACAGTAAAAGTGACGATGCAAAATGGTCAACTTCTGAAAAATCGTCAATTGATTCTGAAAAAATATTGATTGATAAGTAAGCATCACTTGTTTGCAGGTTTTTTTTAAATTCAATCTTAATAGTAATCATTTATAATAATTCCTGATTTGGTGTAAATGTTTATTATTGATGTGAAAACATTTATAATGATGGTGAATATTTCCAGTTGAATCAAATGTATAATATGGCTACCAGAGTGTTGTGGGGAAGTAAAGAGTAACCTAAGTACAAGTAATTAAAATATGTTAATGCAGTAGTCCTTACTTAAGTAGGCTACATGTACTTTTTGAATGTAAAACTGAACTTTGAAAACAGCCTCCAGAGAGCGTAATATGTATTAATACTCACTGAAAACATTGATGAAAATTGCAACAACAAAAAAAAAAGAGAGGACAGACTGCCAAATAAAATCATGTTTCATTTTCCACTGGCCTGTTTCTCTCAGTCCTTTCTCCACTAGTGAGGCAACAGCGCCCTCTTCTGGCTAAAGGAGGTATTAAAAGCTTACAGCACCTGGTATTCCCAGGCGGTCTCCCATCCAAGTACTAACCAGGCCCGACCCTGCTTAGCTTCCGAGATCGGACGAGATCGGGCGTGTTCAGGGTGGTATGGCCGTAAGCAAATGAACAGGTTGTTAAAGGGTTATTTATACATACTTAGGTTTAAAGTAACACCTCGCCAAAATTAGAGCAAGTGACTATGACCTAGTTGATTTTATTACTTTTCTACTCAAACGTGTGGGCCTATGGATAGACTTACACTTAATCTTACTAGATTCAGCAATACTTTGACGCTGGGAGTTAACTAAAGACTTGCAGCTTGTTTTTAAGACTTGTTTCACGACTTGCGGGCAAACTGAACGTTCAAACGTCTGATAAACACATTGAACAAACCGATTCCGTGAAGATTAACTTCCCTCTTTCAAAACTGGCCTGGTTAGTACTTGGATGGGAGACCGCCTGGGAATACCAGGTGCTGTAAGCTTTTAATACCTGCTTCAGCCAGCAGGGGGCGCTGTAACCTCCTGCTATGCACTGCAGTTCTTTTTTTATTTGTCTATCATTGCTTCTACTTTCCTACAAAGTAGCTTACACTGAATTTTGATTGGGGATCATCTATAGCATATATAGGGACTGATTGTAATAATTATGAATTTTCATATAATTAGTAAGTGTTCCTTTGTGATTCCTAATGGAGGATTGTTTTTTTTAATGATTAGTTACAATGGAGAATGTGAGGGGATCAAATATGTATGCCCCACAGGGTTATGATTTCTACATGAAACATTGCAATGGCTGATTTATTCATTTGTCATTCAAGATTACCTCAAAACAAGTAAGTGGTGATAAAAACATAATTTCGAGTTGTCCCTTATATCTTAATCAATCACTGCTTAGGCTACTATAATAATCCTAAATCTTGTGTGCCTTAATGCAACATTTAAACTTATTTCTGCTGTTCACTGTTCACAAGTTTGCAGTATTGAAAACCTTAATAAATCCACAGTAAAAGTGACGATGCAAAATGGTCAACTTCTGAAAAATCGTCAATTGATTCTGAAAAAATATTGATTGATAAGTAAGCATCACTTGTTTGCAGGTTTTTTTTAAATTCAATCTTAATAGTAATCATTTATAATAATTCCTGATTTGGTGTAAATGTTTATTATTGATGTGAAAACATTTATAATGATGGTGAATATTTCCAGTTGAATCAAATGTATAATATGGCTACCAGAGTGTTGTGGGGAAGTAAAGAGTAACCTAAGTACAAGTAATTAAAATATGTTAATGCAGTAGTCCTTACGTAAGTAGGCTACATGTACTTTTTGAATGTAAAACTGAACTTTGAAAACAGCCTCCAGAGAGCGTAATATGTATTAATACTCACTGAAAACATTGATGAAAATTGCAACAAAAAAAAAGAGGACAGACTGCCAAATAAAATCATGTTTCATTTTCCACTGGCCTGTTTCTCTCAGTCCTTTCTCCACTAGTGAGGCAACAGCGCCCTCTTCTGGCTAAAGGAGGTATTAAAAGCTTACAGCACCTGGTATTCCCAGGCGGTCTCCCATCCAAGTACTAACCAGGCCCGACCCTGCTTAGCTTCCGAGATCGGACGAGATCGGGCGTGTTCAGGGTGGTATGGCCGTAAGCGAATGAACAGGTTGTTAAAGGGTTATTTATACATACTTAGGTTTAAAGTAACACCTCGCCAAAATTAGAGCAAGTGACTATGACCTAGTTGATTTTATTACTTTTCTACTCAAACGTGAAGGCCTATGGATAGACTTACACTTAATCTTACTAGATTCAGCAATACTTTGACGCTGGGAGTTAACTAAAGACTTGCAGCTTGTTTTTAAGACTTGTTTCACGACTTGCGGGCAAACTGAACGTTCAAACGTCTGATAAACACATTGAACAAACCGATTCCGTGAAGATTAACTTCCCTCTTTCAAAACTGGCCTGGTTAGTACTTGGATGGGAGACCGCCTGGGAATCCCAGGTGCTGTAAGCTTTTAATACCTGCTTCAGCCAGCAGGGGGCGCTGTAACCTCCTGCTATGCACTGCAGTTCTTTTTTTATTTGTCTATCATTGCTTCTACTTTCCTACAAAGTAGCTTACACTGAATTTTGATTGGGGATCATCTATAGCATATATAGGGACTGATTGTAATAATTATGAATTTTCATATAATTAGTAAGTGTTCCTTTGTGATTCCTAATGGAGGATTGTTTTTTTAATGATTAGTTACAATGGAGAATGTGAGGGGATCAAATATGTATGCCCCACAGGGTTATGATTTCTACATGAAACATTGCAATGGCTGATTTATTCATTTGTCATTCAAGATTACCTCAAAACAAGTAAGTGGTGATAAAAACATAATTTCGAGTTGTCCCTTGTATCTTAATCAATCACTGCTTAGGCTACTATAATAATAATAAATCTTGTGTGCCTTAATGCAACATTTAAACTTATTTCTGCTGTTCACTGTTCACAAGTTTGCAGGATTGAAAACCTTAATAAATCCACAGTAAAAGTGACGATGCGAAATGGTCAACTTCAGAAAAATCGTCAATTGATTGATAAGTAAGCATCACTTGTTTGCAGGTTTTTTTTAAATTCAATCTTAATAGTAATCATTTATAATAATTCCTGATTTGGTGTAAATGTTTATTATTGATGTGAAAACATTTATAATGATGGTGAATATTTCCAGTTGAATCAAATGTATAATATGGCTACCAGAGTGTTGTGGGGAAGTAAAGAGTAACCTAAGTACAAGTAATTAAAATATGTTAATGCAGTAGTCCTTACTTAAGTAGGCTACATGTACTTTTTGAATGTAAAACTGAACTTTGAAAACAGCCTCCAGAGAGCGTAATATGTATTAATACTCACTGAAAACATTGATGAAAATTGCAACAACAAAAAAAAAAGAGAGGACAGACTGCCAAATAAAATCATGTTTCATTTTCCACTGGCCTGTTTCTCTCAGTCCTTTCTCCACTAGTGAGGCAACAGCGCCCTCTTCTGGCTAAAGGAGGTATTAAAAGCTTACAGCACCTGGTATTCCCAGGCGGTCTCCCATCCAAGTACTAACCAGGCCCGACCCTGCTTAGCTTCCGAGATCGGACGAGTTCGGGCGTGTTCAGGGTGGTATGGCCGTAAGTGAATGAACAGGTTGTTAAAGGGTTATTTATACATACTTAGGTTTAAAGTAACACCTCGCCAAAATTAGAGCAAGTGACTATGACCTAGTTGATTTTATTACTTTTCTACTCAAACGTGTGGGCCTATGGATAGACTTACACTTAATCTTACTAGATTCAGCAATACTTTGACGCTGGGAGTTAACTAAAGACTTGCAGCTTGTTTTTAAGACTTGTTTCACGACTTGCGGGCAAACTGAACGTTCAAACGTCTGATAAACACATTGAACAAACCGATTCCGTGAAGATTAACTTCCCTCTTTCAAAACTGGCCTGGTTAGTACTTGGATGGGAGACCGCCTGGGAATCCCAGGTGCTGTAAGCTTTTAATACCTGCTTCAGCCAGCAGGGGGCGCTGTAACCTCCTGCTATGCACTGCAGTTCTTTTTTTATTTGTCTATCATTGCTTCTACTTTCCTACAAAGTAGCTTACACTGAATTTTGATTGGGGATCATCTATAGCATATGTAGGGACTGATTGTAATAATTATGAATTTTCATATAATTAGTAAGTGTTCCTTTGTGATTCCTAATGGAGGATTGTTTTTTTTAATGATTAGTTACAATGGAGAATGTGAGGGGATCAAATATGTATGCCCCACAGGGTTATGATTTCTACATGAAAGATTGCAATGGCTGATTTATTCATTTGTCATTCAAGATTACCTCAAAACAAGTAAGTGGTGATAAAAACATAATTTCGAGTTGTCCCTTATATCTTAATCAATCACTGCTTAGGCTACTATAATAATCCTAAATCTTGTGTGCCTTAATGCAACATTTAAACTTATTTCTGCTGTTCACTGTTCACAAGTTTGCAGTATTGAAAACCTTAATAAATCCACAGTAAAAGTGACGATGCAAAATGGTCAACTTCTGAAAAATCGTCAATTGATTCTGAAAAAATATTGATTGATAAGTAAGCATCACTTGTTTGCAGGTTTTTTTTAAATTCAATCTTAATAGTAATCATTTATAATAATTCCTGATTTGGTGTAAATGTTTATTATTGATGTGAAAACATTTATAATGATGGTGAATATTTCCAGTTGAATCAAATGTATAATATGGCTACCAGAGTGTTGTGGGGAAGTAAAGAGTAACCTAAGTACAAGTAATTAAAATATGTTAATGCAGTAGTCCTTACGTAAGTAGGCTACATGTACTTTTTGAATGTAAAACTGAACTTTGAAAACAGCCTCCAGAGAGCGTAATATGTATTAATACTCACTGAAAACATTGATGAAAATTGCAACAACAAAAAAAAAAGAGAGGACAGACTGCCAAATAAAATCATGTTTCATTTTCCACTGGCCTGTTTCTCTCAGTCCTTTCTCCACTAGTGAGGCAACAGCGCCCTCTTCTGGCTAAAGGAGGTATTAAAAGCTTACAGCACCTGGTATTCCCAGGCGGTCTCCCATCCAAGTACTAACCAGGCCCGACCCTGCTTAGCTTCCGAGATCAGACGAGATCGGGCGTGTTCAGGGTGGTATGGCCGTAAGCTAATGAACAGGTTGTTAAAGGGTTATTTATACATACTTAGGTTTAAAGTAACAC